>NC_135014.1:19362095-19663970 GCF_051020955.1 Megalopta genalis
TTTACAAGATACTTGTCCAGACGTAGTAAAAAGTTAATTATGTTTTACAAAAAAATTATAGTACAATAAAGGAGAATAATAATTATATATATATATATATATATATATATATATATATATATAAAATTATTAATATTATATATATATAATTATTAATAATATTAACATAATTTTTTAGACCATTATTTAACTAAACAGTAAATATAATGCGGAAAGATTTCGCAATTTTTTATTTAAGATTCACAACTGTTTATCTTTAACAGAAATTAATAATGTAAATACAAATCGAGAAAATAAAGAATTCAAACGTCGAGGAAAGTTTCCACTTTTGTACCTGGCATCTTCTTGAAAAAAACGCGTAAAAGTAAAACGTGGATGAACTAGAATGGAAATTAGGGCTTCCTTTCCAACGAGCGCGTCTGTAAACATAATACGGAAGTTTCGCATGCACACTCCGTTGGAGCGTTGCGCAGGGACCCGTTAGTTGGGCAGAAACAAATCTACAGGTCCGAGCTCTTGTATTGCGTAAGGTCTCATGGTGCATTAACGTGCACGACAACGCACATTAAAGCGCAATAAAACACTTGCCTAATCTAACCGGCTAAAGCGATCTCTGTTATTTAATTCACTCAAAATGTAACTGCCTCTCGGTTTCGAGAAATTGATGTGGCTGTCGAGGAAACCATTAGGTTCTGTTTGAAACGTTTCATTAGTTTTATAGACCGGAAAAGCTATCGTGCAAAATTCGTTCGTTTAACTCTTGGTACAGGCTCGGATAAAAAAGCTCGTGGAAAACGATCGTTTAATTCTTTCTCTACGATTTTAACCAATTGCAACCTTTTTATTGCTGTGACATTTGTTTTCATAATAATTAGAATTATAGTGTTGAATTTATATGTTTGATGTTTCAAAGTATATTGTTATTATTTTTCCGATAAAATTGGTCTTATTATTAATTAAAATACTGTTTTAAAATGAAGACGCCAATGACCCGAAACGTCTGCTTAATTGTCACATTTTGTTCGATTTTAACCTGCAACCAAAAAAGATTGCTGTTCTAAATCGTTACTTCCTAACAGTAACAATAATATATTTTTCATAAGTGTATCTTTACAAGATATAATATAATGTAACGTAATGTAATGTAATGTAACGTAATGTAACATAATGTAATGTAATGTAATATAACGTAATAGAAATTATTAATAATAAAACATAACAAATACAAATTTAATCATAAATTAAACAAAAATTTGACCAGTCTTGTAAACCAAAATAGGGTCAATAACGGTTATTAATTGTACTTGTTGAATACTAACGTATTCTCCAGAATACGTAAAGAATGATTGATCGCAAATCTGAAGACACCCTGTACATGTACTGTTAGAGACAATCTTGCATCGACTGATCGCAAGTGCACGGTACAACTGGCGTAAATAGGAAAACTGTTGCAATTTCCATCACGTTGCAATTTTAACTGCAGGAAATTATCTTCGGATTAGCTACATCGGCCAAATACTCTCGACAAGATCTAGTGACACAGTTTTTGCAGTGAAAAATCTTCGAGAAGACAGTATTACAGGTTTTGCACCGAAACTAAATCATTTTATGTAGATCTTTCTGCAGGTTTTACTCATCCTTTCGCGAATCAAATTAAACGTTTGACACATTAAAATTGGCCGTATTTTTCTAAATTTTTATATTTAACATGATTTTATATAGTTATTCATAAAATAATACAAACTTCATTTCAAATAAGTAATCTTCATTAATCTTCAATAATTATTTACATAATATTATTTAATTTTTTAATTTGATATGATTTTAGATACTTATATATATCCTTAAAGTAATTCAAACTTCATGACACGTAATTAATTTTTATAAATCTTCAATAATCATTTACAAAATATTAAGTTTAAAATTTAATATGAATTTTATTACAAATAATTACGAATAGGAGCATTTATTTTGCAAAAAAGTTAATTTATAAAGAGGTAACTGTGATTTGGAAAAGGATGAATTTTCAGTGCAAAATTGTCTTCTGTGAGATTTTCCCATGTATCCAACAATGTACGAGTACATCAAAGGATTTGTACCAAAAGAGCGAGCTCATTTGGATTAACTACGCAGCGTGCACAAACGTACCTTTGATAAGCAAAACAATCGCACGCCAAGATAGAGGAGTCAATTACTGTGTCCTGTTGGCGGACTTTAGAAGTTTTCGCTACTAAAAACAACTTTTAGTATCAAAAAATTGCAAACATTTTTGTGGTATTTTAAGAATCTCCGTTTTCTTCATGTTCAACTTCAATAAATAAATAATTAATTGAATTTGAATACAAAAATTTAATATGTCTTACTCGAGAAATTTAAAGTTAATTGTGTATGAAAATAAACTAAAGGCACAGTAATTGGCTTCACTACTCTGTGGTAAACTTGTATCTATAAAACTCAATAATTTCTTGATGAAGTTCGTAATTCTGGGGAACTCTTCATCATCGTGGCAACAGTGGCACACATAAATGGTACTGGGTAAACTAAGAATTTGTCAAGGAGAATAGTAAATGGAGCAGAACGGCGAAGACCAAACCTGTTTAATAATTCTAGAAACTTTAAAACTTCAATTTAGAAACTGTATAAATTAAAACATTTTAATAACTGTTAAATCGATTTCTGGTTCGCCGCTTAGATCAACCTTCTCAACATAGCTTTTAATGTTGTAAAAAAAATATAATGTTCAAACATACTGTTCTTTTTAAAAAGTACCAAAAAGTATGCTCTGCTTTCAGAAACACTAAACTTTACGTTAAAATCAGTTTCATTCGTTCGAATCTATTCAAAATGAAAATATTAATCAAAATTTTTGATAGAAAAAGGAAAATAGTAAAAAAAGGAATTGTTGCTTTCTTGCTCCTCTTTATACCAAACAAATTTTATTTGAAATATTCTTTTATACAGCATGTAGTTTGCAAGGAAAATGAACGTGAAAGGGTTAAATGACACTCTCTGTATAATTCAAATACATCTTTCTTAATTTTTCACGTAGAAAAATGCGTTCCTGACACTAACACTCATATACTCGAATCAAAGAAACTAAAGTGTGCCA
The DNA here is from genome assembly GCF_051020955.1 of Megalopta genalis. Lineage (NCBI taxonomy): Eukaryota > Metazoa > Arthropoda > Insecta > Hymenoptera > Halictidae > Megalopta > Megalopta genalis. The sequence goes on from NC_135014.1 coordinate 19,365,205, forward strand.
TATTAATTTTTCAGAGGAATTCTAGCAATTTTAATGAAATCGAACTATCCGTCCGATCGCATGTATGTAACTTTCTCTTTTATCGCTCTCTCCTTGTTATTTTCATTGTCCAAGGAAACACGCACACATTGTGCACCATCAATCATGTGCAATTACTCTATTACTCTCGCGTGATATTCCGTGTTCCGACACACTTCGTTCAGGTCATATCGTACAAAGTGAACTTTGGGAAGAGAATACGTATTGTATTATATCATTCGGAGTTAGCCATTTTTCGAATAAAAGTTTATTCGATCAATGTTTCGAATCAATGAAATGAAAATGGTCGAATTCTAATATTCCGGTGAGTTTACTTATTGATTGAACCTGTAACTGATTAGTACAATTTTAGTTTTTATGCAGAATAAAAATATTCCTTGCCAATTTCAGGATCCCAAACAATTTCAATTTGTATTAAAAATCTATTATAAAGTAGAACTTATATTTCAAATTCTGTTAACAATCAAAATTTATATTTAAAATTCTATTAAAATTCACTATAATTTAAATTTATATCAAAAATATATTATAACTGATTTCACCTCTAATAAAAATCAATTAATTTAAATGTCTATAAAACAGTAAAGAGATTGAAAGAATTTAAAAGCATCGATGAATAAAATTCATCTGAAATAAAGTGGACAAACTGAAGTTGCACTAATGTTTAACTATATATATATATATATATATATATATGTTAATTGTTAGGTATATAAGTCGATATAGAACGAAGTTCGTTTAGATATATCGAACTCGGCAGAATCTCGATCACTATAAGTGCGACGTCGGTATTGCAATTAATGCCCTATTGTGTACAGAAATGTTTAACAACGGTGGGAATGTTGTTTGAAAATACAGCTGGTCATGGAGGAACTGGCTTGCGGAAGATGGCTTGGAAAGCCACCTGCGCTCAATGCTGGTTGTACGTGACGATGAATGACTCATCGATGCTCATAAGGTTTGCTCTTTCATCCACTCTCATCCTGCTACTCACTCTCCATCGTAGATGTCAGCTTAGCTATCATGAACAACCTTTTGATGCTGAACTCACGTACCGTCTGTATGACGAATTTTTAGATATCCATACCTTCCCAGATTGCTTCTGTTCCGTCCCAAAGGACCGTTGCATCCTTTGGGTAGACGCTAGATATACAGTGTGACCCTTTTAAAGCGCAATGCTCCAGTATCTTGAAAAATATCAATACTACAAACAAATGTTTCAGAAGGAAATTGCAAATTGATCTTGATGTGATCTTGATGTAACTATAACCTTGACATAGTATATCTTGATGTAACTATAACTTGATATAATAATATATCTCGATATAACTCTAATTTGGTATAATATAAAACATGAGACATAATAATCTTAATATACTGTACTCTGATATAATATATCTTGATATACTATGTATATTCTGATATTATATATCTTGATATAATATATCTTAATATAATATATCTTAACGTAACGTATCTCGATGTAATATATCTTCATATAACTTTATTTAATATATCACGAAATAATATATCTTAATATACTATATCCTGATATACTATATCCTGATATAATATATCTTAATGTAACTATAACTTGATATAATATATCCTGGTATGATGAATCTTGATGTAATATATCTCGATGTAATATCCTATACACGCTATTAATTTATATATATTCTTTTTCATGTATTGTCATTTCTTTTTTCATTATCTGTGCACTAGTGTACTTATACATCTGATATGACTAATGAATTATATTACTCGTACATATATAATGAATAATAATAATATTAAATATGTACAAAAAGAAATGGCTGATCTGTACACTGTTAAGTCTGGCTTTGTTGAAATAGCATATGAAAATAAAAATTTTTATAAACTTGTGATAGGTTTTAATATCATTGAAATTAAATTGTAAGGTGCACGAAGAATAAACTATTGACAATATAAAATGTGATTATATAAAAACAAACACTTACTGAGAAAAATGAAAAAACTTTACATATCGTTAACATTTGAGTTTGATATATTTTAACGAATATACGTCTTATTAAATTAAAAGTACATATCACAGTGAAGCATTGTTTATATTGCATTATTTTATTTAGTGCGTACGACAAATAAAAAAAGAACAAAAATCTAAAAAAATTACGAAAGAAGAAATAAATTAAAGAAATACCAATGCAAAGATAAAAAAAACAATTATGAAGAAATAAAGTAAAAGTTTTGGGACACAGCTCCGAAAAAACAACAGGTACGCATTGCATATTCCCTTAACATCTCACTAAGCAATTGAAAAGTATTCAGGAAGTCATGTCCTACCATTTAACCTCGAAGTGTACATTGCAAGAAACCGGTATATTGTCTGGCAGAGAAACAGTGTAGCAAGCAGCAATTAACACAAGTATCGGTTCCGATGTACCGTTAGGTGCATGAAATCCCTTCATTAGGTCAAACCGCATCACGACCGATCTATCCTAGCGGAATCACCGTTTCCGCTTCTGTTCAGTTCTCGACGAACACTTTGCGTTGTTGATTCCAAGAAAAACTGCGATATCAAATGTCAGTTTCGATGAAAATGTCTCTCAACATTTGAAAGTTTCGAGCTTTGCGCCCTTGCGAAAGAAATTCGAACGTGAGACCCGAACATTAATTACCTAGATGATAGTCATTTACATTTCCATACAGACGCGTTAATCATAACTAATGTCGGCATTTTTCTTGAAAATTAAAGTATTCGCTACCCACGAGGAGACTGAGAATTAAATCAAAATGACTTCTTTTAATCATTTTAATAAGCCGAACATAATATAGCAACGTTATGAAATTGTTTTCATCTATTTATTCTTACAATTTGTAGACTACGGATCTTTATACGAAATCAAAATTGTCAGATATATAAGTTAGATCAAAATGTCTTTCCTCTCTTAATAATAATAAGTTCAATATGATATAATAATGTCCTTTAACCCTTACAGGACCATAAGGTTGCTAAGAGTAAATATTAGTATCTAACTGTTTATTTCAGTTTGTTTAGACGTAAAATAAATAAAAATTATAAGAAAAATACATAACAATGTGTAGTCTTTTTGGAATTTTATGAAAAATATTTTTCCCAATGGACTATGAAGGTAACACAAATTATAGTTAGGATTATTATGCATTGTCTTTTTATTTATTATTATTATTTATTTATTTTTATTTATTATAACAAAATTATGAAATAAAATTACTATACAAAATGATACGTTAATTATGATATTCTACGAAGCAATTTCTTCTGGTCGTGAAACAAAGATGAATATTGCACACAGTACATATAATATACATATTATGCGTTCTATTTTCTATGCGATGTTTAGCACAATTTCCACATCTTTTCATTTTTTCCGCTTTTTGCACGTTGTGTACTACCAAATTGCGTTTTGTACCAAAAATAACCAATTATTAAATACGACAATCATAAATTTTAAAATGGAGAAAAATGTTTCCCTTAGTCGTGAAGGGGTTAATTCGTCTAATATCTTCACAGTTTTATATTCAATCTATTCATTTTTGTTATAAAATGTATAAAATTCGCCGTCTAGTGATTACTAGAGTGCCGGTTGCACCGGTCATAAAGCTGTAGCGTTATCATGTTTGCGTTTATGAATCAGTTTCCATCGGTATCGATCAGTGCAAAATATCTTAGCCTTGCCAGCGACGGGCGATAGTGCGCTGCTGATAATACACGATCGCGGGTACTGATGCATAAATATAATTGATACGTTGACTGTCACGTTAATTACATAGAGTGAGCAACAAAAGCATTCGGAAACCTTTAGTTTACACAAACAATAATAAGACATTTATCCTGATTTTTAACGAGTGTTATTGTAATATTTGTCGCAAATAATACATATATTGAACAAATAACTCATAAATGTATCTTTGCAATCTGAATAATCGTAAATTCAAAAATTAGTGACCCGTCATTTCGACGATTTTCGCAAATCTGTAGTTAAATATTGCTGTTAAGTATTCTACGTGGTTTTATTACACGGCGCGAGCGGTTGGACCGATAGCAGCATCGCTCCAAGCACGGGCACACCGTTCGGATAACCGATCGCTCGAATATTAAAGCGGCTATTTGGATAAGGAAGAGCTCGCTGTACGTACTTGAAACCTAAATAGTTAATGGGCCGGTAGTCGAGAGTACGAGCGAGCCAGCCCGTTGGGCAAATCGTGAAATATTTGCGAGTGACCCGAGCCCTCGGCCCATCACATCGCATCGGATCGCATCGACGCGAAACCAGGCGAAAGTGTGCCGACGGAATGCAGGAAAATTTACACGCTCGGGTTGCGCGAGCTCGCTCTTCCATGTGCAACAATGGGCCTTTAATTATCCGCGATTCATCTGCGCCTCTATTACCATGCAAATTAAGGAAGTCGAGCAACGCGATCCGACGACGGTAGCAATCCATGGGACGCGGAACGGGAGCTGAAGGGGGAGGGTATAGTGTTTGAACGAAATTATAAATTCGCTTCTTTTTTTGTTCGTTTGTTGCTGCTGCTAAATCTATTGTTGTTTTCTTTTTCGACGTTTGATGATGATATACGATGTATGAAATTATGGGATTTTTCGGTATTTGCTGGAATAATGATAAATATTTTTATAATTGCTGTTTGTAAAATGGATAAAACTATAAGATTACCCTGTTTTTGGCTAGTGTATTTGTCGAGTTGAATGTATAATTTTTTAGTTGGATATTTAGTTTTTCACTTTTAAAGTCAATCACTGTCGATCTTCATCACCATTTTCGACCAATAACGACCGATAGCAGTGGGACAGCTACTAAGAGGGGGAATATAAACACAAAGGCGTCTTTTTGTCGCGTGAAGACTATACTTCATTCTTCCTGCTTACATATATTTTCACTGAAATATAGAGCTTTCATCTTGTCTTGAGCTCACATAATATCTCTGTTATGTCTGATGTTCGAAAAAATGTGTAATATCAATACTTTTTTGATGTTTGATTATAATTATATAATTGGATTATATTACTATATTATTATGTTATTAAACTTCGAGGAAATTAGAAAAATCTAGGAATATTGTTGCGCCATTTACAAATTATTTAAATGATTCCAAACAAAAATTTATTTTTATTTCACTACTGTACCTTGCAATCAAGTTAGCGATCACACATACTAGTTACGTAAAATAAATCACCTCTTAGTGCTACAGTATTAGCATTGTGTAATGGTATTTGATCTGTGATTACCCAACTGTAACAGTCCGTGGTTAACAGAAATAGTTGTGCGTAATACTTGTATGGCTTATGGTTGTCGTCATAGTGTCCGAATAAATCCCGTTCACTGATGACTACCTCTGAAAATAGTATAACTATGCAAACGATTGATGCCAGATACCTTAAGCTGAACAATACATAATATTTGAACCTTCCAATTGGTATGACATAAAAACTTTACTTATATTTTAGCATAAATATTTTAGCGTAATTTTATGTTATATATTTTGTTGAACTTTTCAATTGTGGCATAAGTATTTTTAATTAAATATAAGTAAATTTAAGTTTCTTACGTTATATCAGTTGAAAGGTTCAATAAAATATATAGCATAAAATATTTCTTGAGTTAAATGAATATTTTATATGTCAATTGTATGCCATTTTATTTTATTTAATGTTTAAGTACATATTACTGTATACAGGCGCGCGCGTGTAACAAAAGTTTTATTTTGAAACAATAATATCACATTGGATGTTATTTTGGTCACGATGACTTACGAAAACGTATAGAAAAACTTGATTTGCAAAAGGGTCGATAAGGCTTTCGTATGGAGCAGCAGTTTTGACATAAATGAATATAACACAATCGAATATTATCGAAGAAAATCATACAATCAATACGAAAACGAAAAACGCCTTCACATTGTGAGATCTTAACAACATCTGAATAATAAGCATTCAGAGCATTCTTCTACTCTTATACAATGTATAGTACAGCGTATCCGAATAGCTGATCTTTATTCTAAATAAAAATTGTCTGCATCGACTATACAATGCAGGAGTTCCAAGAACATTTATTTCTGTTCTTATCCCAACAGTTATATTTATTCATTATTTTACGTGCAACTGTTTATAATTTGATCTGCTCATTTTTGCCATAAATGTTCAAAATCTGAATTCCATACATTATAAAAATTATGCCGATTATCTACATATCTCCATTTGTGAAAGGGGGTGAATTTGATTTGCAATCGAATGAGTTTTATTTAAAATACAATGAATTTGATATAAAATGCAATGAATTTTATTTAAAATACAATGAATTTTATTTAAAATACAATGAATTTTATTTAAAATGCAATACATTTTATTTAAGAAACCAATGAATTCGATTTAAAACGCAATACATTTTATTTAAAATAGAATGAAGTTTATTTGAAATACAGTGAATTTTATAGATAATACAATAAATTTTATTTACAATAGACTGAATTTAAAGTGCAACGAGGTGAACACTATCTGCAAAATCTGGATTGCAAAACATTACACTTTCAATATGTTCGCTTGAACTTGTTGGTTCTTCCCATTCTCTCGCGCTTTCACTATCTTTCCATTTCACTGCGAATCTAATCATTTCACCTCTGATTCGCTGCCCGGTTCCATGCCTCTACTTCCCGGTCCTCCTCATTATTCCACTTCGTTTCCCTTTCTTCTTCACCGACTTTTTCCTTCTTCGTATACCATCATTCTCTCTGCTCTGATTTATCTTTATTATACGGTGCTGGGCAAATTCATAAATTTGCTACATTTTACTTATTAATAGACTGTGGATTCCATGCTTTTATAACAGAAGTAAGCAGGTGGAATGCAAAACAATAAGCGCAGGACAAAAAATTAACAATGCTGTTCAATTATATTAAACTTATTAAAAATATTAGAAACGAAAATATATTTCTCTGTAATTTCTACGTATGTATTTGTTGCAATTGAGGTGGAGAATTTTTCGAGGCAATCTATTTATTTATACTGTGAGTTAGAAATATTATTTATGCTTTCTGCAGAATTATATTAACATACTTGAAGAAAATAATTTTAAAACTGCACACCTTGTTCACACATTTTTCATTTGCTCTCCAATGCAGCTCAGTTTTCGCTGCCCAATTTGCCCCGACTAATATGTTTATCATTGATCGATTAATTTAAACTTTTTTTTCAGTCATTTTACATTATTCATAAAAATATTAATATATTTATAAGTAGATAAGGATTTCTAATCAAATCTCAAACAAGTAACTTATTTATCCAAATTCCAACTGCTAGAAAATTATCGATCGAAGATGCTGACACTTTATTACTTCATGTATTTATGCAATAAAAGTATTATTATAATCTAACAAATATAATTCGAACTACGTACATGTAACAACTCTGTATCTGCTAAATAAATCATCTGCTTTAAAAGCACTAATAAATAAATAAGTAAATTGTACCGATAAATCAATTTAGTATATAAATTTATTTCACATCAATTTTAATTTTTGATGTTCCCACGAATATATTCTAAACAAATTTTACGTTTTATTTTTAAACACACACATTTTTTAAACGCTTGATCGTTGGGCTATTTTCTAAAACTCTTCCGACCGTCCGAATTGAAACATTTAGGTTAGTGCTCGTTTTATTTGATTGTTAGATATTGTTGAATTCAAAGCGGTATTCGCTAATTGGGGCTCGGTTCGCGGAGACAACTGTGACAAACGACCACTTGATTCTCAAGTATCTGAAACTTCTGAATTGTTTGCGTAATTGTTAACGACGGATAAAGAACAATTGAGTTTTCTAGCAATTTCTCGATTGCTACACTCTGCTTCCACCTCGGCAATTACCCGACCCTTTTCAAACTCTGCTAATTTCTCTCCTTCTGGTATTTTTCAATTATTAAGTGTAGAAATGAGTTCTTTTTCAGTCGACTTTATAAAACCCTAACATACAGGATGAACAAAATCACTTTATCGCTTATGATATCTCACTTGCTTTTGTTAATCTGGAAAAAGTGGTAAAAGTAAAACATGTTTTGGTTTAAAAGAGAAAATGTTATGATAAATTCTTTTTTGTTTTATTGACTTAGAGCATTTACTATTCATTCCTTCGTGGAATTATGAGGAGTAATGAGTAATGAAACATGAGGAGTAACTTATATGATTACATCAGAGCATTGCACATTATAGTACAATAACTTGTGTGTGATTGTCGTTATAAATATTTGCAATAATATTAGATTTATTTGGAGAATATATTTTCTTAGGTTCAAGGGGCTCTTTAATCTAAGATTTTGCTAGTATCGATACGAATTAATGAAATAGCTTATAGGTTTCTAATCCGTTTTTAATCCGGGGGCATTGAAATTGGGACAAGTGCAGAAACTGGGACGTCTACCCTATGTGGTGTTAAATGGAGAATTCTTCTGAGTGTCATATTTTTCATGATTTTCAGATCATTATGTTTCAATTTTTGTATTCAAGGTCACGCTAAGTTTGCACAACCCTCAGTTATTTCACACGATAAATTAAAATTCTTATTTTTGTATCTTATAAAATTACTATTTGACTCGAAATCTTTACTTTCAAGAACTGCTTTTTATGTATTCTCATTCGAACATGAAGTCATGAAGTTTCTTGAAACAAGGTTCCATAAGTACCGTTACAAATAGAACCTATTAAAAAGTTCCAGAACTTTTTCCATCCGTGGAAAAACTCGAGAGATCGGGATACTCGAACAGTTCTTTCCGCGTAACTCGCCGGTGCTCGTTGGCGAATAAATACACGCAACGGTTGTTGAAACGGACACGGTTTAACCGTGATTTAGATTGATGCGATGTGTACGTCCCTGTAACAATGCATATAATTGAATAACAACTATGAGTTTTAAAGTGATGTATTACATTATGCCGGCTCGTACGAAATGTTCGTTTCGCTGATTGCTGTATTCGATTGCATTTTTATGAATGAAAATTATTAGCACCGGCCACCGGCTGCCAGTCGAATCAGGGCTAGTTGTTTCGGCAATAAAATTTGAAGCAAGTGGTAGATTGCGGTGAAATTTGATTAAAAGCGTTACGCGTACACGAGGTGTGTCGAAAATGTAATGAGGCTGGATGTGTGGCTCAATGACTAGGAAATCGACGTAATGCTTCCAGTGAAATGTGTTTGGCGAGCAGAGCAAGGCATTATTCGAATAAAATTAGATACGAATAACATTTCGAATAAATTCTTCGTATAAAATTTTATCCGATTAATATTACGAATAAATTCATCGAATATAATTTTATTCGAGTAATATTGCGAATAAATTCTTCGAATAAAAGAATTTTATTCGTACAATACTTCAAAATTTTGAAGAAAAGGCTTCTGACTCAATTCCTTTACGTTATTTCAGTAAATATTTCGAATACAAATTTATTCGAAATATACTGAAATAACGTAAAGATTTAATGTGATGTAAACATATTCTTTTACGTTATTTCAGTAAATATTTCGAATACAATTTTATTCGAAATATATTGAAATAATGTAAAGAATAAGAGTCGGGAATACTTTCACAATTTCAGTTTATTTAATAAATCTCCAATACAATTTTATTCGAAACATTCGGAGAATTTATTTGAAATATTTCTCGAATAAACTTTGATTCGATGAATTTATCTGAGATATTACTCGAATGAAAGTTCGAAGATCTCATTCGAAATATTTTTCGAACAAAATTTTATTGTCCCAAAATTCAACTCCGATAGCGATGGGATTATATGATATGCAGTTGATTATATGATATCATTTATAGCTAGATTTAGCGTGAACATTCTGTATATAGAAAAAGAAAAATATTAAGCAGAAGTAAACAGAGACAAACTATAACAAAAAAGGCAAATAAATATAAACGGCGTTTAATAAATATACTGTGATACATACAGTGTTTGCAAAGCCAAACGAAAAATGTTTAATGTACCTGAATCTGAGACAATAAATTGTTATCGTCCGATACGATAAAACGTAATATCTGTTAAATGTTTTATGACGCCATTTAAAAGAGTAGGACGAGCAGTGCGTTAAATTACAATCGAATGGCTTCCGAGTGATAATTTGAAGTTTACTATTGCCATAAAATTCTGTTGCAGCACGTCGGTCGTGATTATGTTCATAACAACGGACAATATGACAGACCATCTAGCAACAGCGGTTGAAGATATTCAGGTTATGTCAGTTTTACGGTACGAACGTTACTTCTTCGTTACTTTTGAGTTTGAGATTTCAGTACGTACTTTGAAAATTATTTTCATTGTTTAATAACGCCAAAGTAGAAATTAGCTCCGCTTCGACAACAATACAATATTTTATTACTTGATTCATTTTTCAGAAACTCGTGCACACCGTGAATACTGGGAATAATCTTTTTTGGTAACGGATGCTGAACTGTGAAACCAATTATTCGCACGATTATTTATTGCTCGACAGTTGCAGTATAAGAACAATTTTTATCTCTATTTTGTCAAGGCTATTTTAAAGTCACTTCGCGTTTCTTATGCTATATTTTTGTTTTTCATTATGAAAATACCAAAAAAAAATAAGTTCGGTATACGTGTTATATAAATGATTATATATAAATGACCTTGAGGTGATCCTGAAGTTGTAAAAATGAGCAATGTAGGGTGTCCCAAAATTATGTTACTTCTGAGGTCATTTAAAGTAACTTTTTCCTTAGCGAAAATGTAATCCAAGGCTTTGATACGAGTTATCAACAAAAAACTGTAATAATGAGACGCAAGATCAGCTGATGCGAGGCGGCCGAGCCAATCAGAAAAACTGAGCTTCGACTGCTCGTTGGTTGGGCCGCCTTGTGCCAGCCGAGCTCGCCTCTCATTGGTCAGTGTTTCTTCGACCTTTCTTATATGGTTATTTTGGTTTTGAGGGACACCAATTTTGATTGTTATCTAGAACACAATTTTTCGATAAAATACTCAAATATATTCTTATTTCATGACAAATTAGGAGACGTATTCAAATAAATTACGATCGAAGCATTATACTATAGTGATCGATACATTTACCCTATGCTGTTCGATCTCTACCGAATATGCTGCAATGTAAATTTTCCGAATTCGGTGAATGAGTTGAATACATAGGCGACAATAACAATGGAATACTATCGGTTGGACAGACTGATAGTTCTTATAGCAATATTGACCTGGGATCACGAGATTTAGGAGACGATACATTCTCTAAGTCGGAATTTGCTGAGGAAAATACAAGGATCAGTCGCTCTGTGGTTCCGCATGAAAATCAATACAGAAATGCAAATATTCCTGGGCAGATATTTCAGAAACCTATAATAATTGTTCTACGAGCATCAGAATTCTAATTTATTCATTTTTTTTGTGGGAAAATGTTTTCATAATTTCAACAATTTCTAAACTAATGTACTTCATATTTTAATTAAAAGAGGATTTTACCTTCATATTATATTATATTACATTACATTACATTATATACATTACATATTACATTATATTATATTGTTACTATCTATATTAGTGGAGATAAAGAGAATAATCTAACATTTCGTGGTTGTACTTTACATAAACATAAATAAAACACTTAGAAGAAAATTGTATTCTCAAATAATAAATAAGTAATTTCTTCATCAATGTGTTTGTATTATATAATTAACAACATATTTTAGACAACATATTTTAGTATATTTAATCGAAAATATTTTTGGTTTTATTTCTATATGCATGCAAATAAATACGATGAAGTATTTATTTTAGATTATTATGTTGAAATAATATTTGTCGATCGTTACAATTTCGTCATTTTACAATTTATATGTTGAACATTATGCATAATTCAAGCCTGTATACAGTTGCGAAGTGCAGCCAAATCTGTTGGGACACCCCCTACATAAAAATTGCTTGAAAGAGGTAGAGTGCAAAATGATATTCCGTGTTCCTATAGGAAACTGTAGTTCAACGTATTGTACGTATCGACACGTCACGTCATCTCGGCTATGAATGCATCTTTCTCCGGCGCATCGCGGAAGCAATACAGAGCGAATGCCACATTTCCACCGTCCCAGAATACAATTTCGAAATCTATTTCATATTGACAGAAACGTGATGAAGTGTCCGTAATCTCGCCTGCAGGTACGCGGAACTTTTCCGGCAAACAAACGTGATCGAATAGGATTCTACAACACACTTTGCTGGTTCTGGACTATAAATTCATCATTTTGCAACCGAAATTCAACATTTTGCACTGCAAATTCATCCTTTCCAAAATGAAATTCACTCTTTTGCTAAATATGTTCATTCTTTTGCAAATTATAGTCATACCTCTGCAAATCCTATTCATTCTTTGCAAATTATATTAATTCTTTTGCAAGTTACATTCATTCATTTCCAAACTATATACATTCTTTTGTAAATTATATGAATTCTTTTGCAAAATATATTCACCCAGCGCAGATGAAATTCACCCACTCGCAAGTTCTTCAACTGTTTTCACTGTTCCATATTCCCCCTGCTCATATTTCTCATGCTGTCTAATCATCAATTTTATGCGTTTGTCGAATAAATCTCTACACACAGCTATCAACTTTCCATACTTCCATGATTACCTGCACGTATCACGCCTGTAATCGCTTCCTTATGTTAATTTTGCGGATGATTTCATAAAATCGCCAATTTCCTCGCCATATTATTATCACCATGTTCATCTGTATCTAACTTCGAGACACAAACTTTGTTTATTATCGAGTCGGAGAAGTTTCTAGTACCTCGGAAGATTTATGTTTTAGTTATCCCCCGCTGAAACTTAGCCGAAGACGAACAGATTCAAGATTACCGCGCGCGATCCTATCTGTACATACAAGCATAGTTCACCTGGAGAGAGTGTCTGGTACCATACCAGGTGATCCGAAGTAAACTGGTTTATTAGAACGAGAAACTTTCTGTGGAAAAGTGTGCGTAATATCGGCGCCACGGTCATTAATCCATTACTCACACAGGAAACATGCGAGTCGATAATTTCGTTTCCGTTCTATAACGGCCTTTCTGAAACTCGATATTGATAGACATCCGTTGAAGCTTCCATCTCAATAGCGTTCGATTAACGAAACGGATCTTCCTCTGCCGATGGTATACGGGATGCCGAGAAAAAGAAATGTCTAACAGTTTAAATGGGTATTTTGGTTTTGAATATTTAAAAATTTTTGCGAAGGGACTAGACTCAACAGCAAAATCAAAGCATCATTGATTTTTGGCCATGAAATGGTCAATCTTTGAACAATGGTAACTCCGTTAAAAGCTGTCATAAAATTATGATCTTTTTTTTGGATTAAAGCTTGAAATCTCTACTTTACGATGCCATATTTTAATTTTTAATATCATGCATTCCCATTACTGTAGTTTACTAAATCTGAGAGGATGTTCGTGATACCGAAGAAGTGAAAAGTTTGACGCCCTCTATGGACCTGGCAAATTTTGTTCGAGCATGCCGTTCACAACGTTGTAAAGTTCGGACTTTCCCTTCTAATTTGAGGTGCGATTTAAGTCTCTACGATTTTCTCTCGCAAAGTTACAGCACTCCGAATGATAAATGTGCCGCTGGTATTAAAGACATCACGAAAAGGTTGCACGGTCAGACTTGTATTTCATGTGCATATGTTTCGTGTATGTGTAGTGTATGTTCAGTGTAATTTGTGTGTAAAGTGAGTATGTATAACTCACGCATAAATAGTTAATTTGTTCATTCGAATATATTTCGCGAGAACAAGTAAAGTACAATATATCTGGAAAATAGTTCATCCGGCGCGGCAGTCAAAATGAATAGAAAAGGCGGGCGAAGTAATTAGCGAGGTGGCATTTTTCGTCGAATTCCATGAAAAAAGGAATGACACGTTGGCCCAATTCACGGAGGAAAAAAAGCGTACACAAAACGCAATGGGTTTTTCTAACGGCGGCGTGAGAAGAATGGTCCAATCAATGGGAACAAAGAGCTCGAAAGTGAAAGGGTGGCGGCGTAAAATGCACACTTTTTAATGCACTGTTTCAAGACGAGAGTTCTCACAGTCGCGCGCCGATTGAACTGTTATCTAATACAGCGATTGCTGTTGCGTAACCGTTGCCCGCGAGATGAAAAGCGTGTGGAAGGTGAATGAAGATCGACGACTGATTCTTTTGCCTGTTGCGCGCAACAATTCTACAACGAATCAACTACAATGCATTTTTCCCTAATTTAAAATTAATTTTTTAATTTCTATTTAAAGTCTTTCGTAATTACAAAGTTTCATTTCTATATCTATTAAAAATCTATTATAATTAAAATTTTTTATTAATATTTATATTAAAAATGTATTATAGTTAGAAATTTTTATTTATATTTCTAGAAAAAATCAATTATAATTGAAAACTTTTATTTATATTTCTACTAAGCATCTATTATAGTTGAAAAGTTTTATTTACATTTCTATTAAACATCTATTATAGTTAAAAAGTTTTATTTATATCTCTATTAAAAATCTATTCAACAACAACTTTCCTATAATCAATTTTACCCGTATTTAAAATTATCACAATCTAAATTTCTATTCAAAATCTATTACAATTAAAAATTTGTATTTATGTTTCTATTATAATTTACATTTCTGTCAAAAATTTACTATAATTCAAATTCATAATAAAAATTCACTATAATTAAATTTTATATTAAAAATTTACTATGATTAATGCTATATAAAAGCAACAAAATAAAAATTTGATGTCAGGTCACTTATGACACCGGCCTACCAAAAATTGAATTAAAATTTTAATAGGAATCTTTGAGAAGCCCTTTTTGTTTAAAAACAGTACCCAATTATAATTGTCAAAGGTGTGTCCTTCGACCTCTTTGACAAAAATAGTGTCAACATTAACTGCGTTAATGTTTCGCGCGCAGTTAACGAGATTATTAACATTAAACAGTTACGAGCGTGTGTCGTGAAACGTAAAACAGGAAATTCGTCGACGGAACGCTCTTTCACGAAGCTTGAATCGTTAATTAAGGCAAAGTTTACTCGGAGGCAAAGTGTAGCCTTTTGTCGTCGCAAACAATGGACATGCCGATAATAGGGCTCTGTAACATGTGATAATAGAAAATCTCTTCGAGGAAGAAATCGGAAATTACTGCGTGTGTAGATGATGTAAGTCGATTCTATGCCATGGCTGTAGCTACTGATTCTATGCTTCTTAATTGGTGCATAGTGGGCCTTGAAACTGAGGCCTGAATTTGAATAATTACACTAAAGAAATAATGATATCATTTTACAGGAGATTATATTACAGATATACCGCGGATCTTTATGCAAAATAAAAATATGTCTGCAAGAATTAAATTAAAAGTACACTTTTTTCAATACTTTTAATTAAATAAAGATAAAATAATAAGATTTTTACAATCTTTTTACAGTTTTCAAACAAAAATGGACAATTTTAAAAGAGGAGAGAATTTTGAATTATTCGAGCCTTACGATTCGTTCTTATAGTTGTTGACAACGGCAACTATAAAAACAAGCCGCGAGGCTCCTTTTCCCAAATTGCCCATTTTTGTTTGCAAACTGAAGGACAATTGGGGAAAATTTACTGCATTTCGATTACGTAGCACAGCAGTTTTTTGGACTGCTTGATCTTTAGCATACAAAAATATTAATAATAGTAAATGTTATCATTGCTGTATGTGAGTTGGTACGTCAATGGATGTTTAAAAAATGACGTCTTTCCGCCCTTCTGAAATAGAACCAATATTAACGAAGTTCTCATACATCAATACAATTAATTATTAAATTTTAAGTGAATCTATGTAATACGACGACTAAAATAAAATATGTACAATATAAATAAATCTTTGCGCTCACGCATTTTACAGATTGTACATATATTAGAATATAGTCGTTCTGTCAGTGCAAGTATTAATATTTGAATCTCACAAAATAATTTCATCTGCGACACTGATATGGCCGACACGGTAGAGAACGTGTTAAAAGAAACATTAATTGGTACAAAAATTATAAAAAGTTATAAAATCCACGAGGCCTATCACTCCGAGTTCAACGGAATGTCGATCACTCCAAGCGTCGCTTAACGGAAATATCAATTATTCCAAGGACCGATTATAATTTATCGGAGCATACATAGTATGCATAGTTCAGCAACTCGAATACCACGTTACAATGTTTACATTCCGGAGCACGCATCCTTCGTGATTGAAACGTCCAAGCTTGATGTTTCGTCGACGACGAGTAGAGAGGCTCAGTGCTTTGTTCGATGAGAAAGAATATGTGTTATAAAATAATATAATTATTTATCGTTCCACCTTATTTATTTTTTATTTTTGATATGAAATGCCAGATTATGTTGCAGAAATGAAGGACGGTCGAGGGTTAAACGCTGAGATATTGGGAACTTTACATGCAATTGTAAATCTTGTAATCGTGTTTGATGGAAACGCATGAAGATCTACAATCTGTCGATGACTATACTCCATTGTCATTAGCATTCACTTTCTGTTTCTGGGCTGGTACAGCTGAAATTGGAGTTACATGTGCATTTGCGTGGCACTGTGTCTTTGGACATGGCGAAGGCAATGACACACATTTGTCAAGGTTAACCAAGGTCAACCAATGGCTCCCATTCAATGAGTAAGCCCGCACGAGTACAGTCGTAGTCGTAGTCGATGATGGAAGTAATATGATGAGAACTATTTTATTTTACGTTTTACATTATCAAAATAAAATATTTATTTCACGCTTTAGGTGTGAATTGTCGAAATAAAATATTTTATCTACTGAAAAATTGATGTCCTATTTAAAATAGTATTTCAAATATTGTCTCTATAAATATTATCCAGCTTTGAACATGAGTAAGCGTAAAGAAAAAAGAAAGAAATTTGTAACGTCTCCACTAAAAAGTAAATTTTCGTTTATTAAGCGTACAAATAAGGAGGAGGTTGTGGGTTGAGCTAATTAAAACAAATTCGACGTAAGTGGCCGTGGCGTCACCTCGAACTTTGACACTTGACTGTTTCACTTTTCCTTGAATATAAATGAAACAATTAATTTACACAAGGTTCGGCGAGCCGAATATGGAACAATAAACAAGTTCTCTGGTTGCATGCCCCGTTAACTCGAGAAACTGTCTCAGGTAAAGCTCATTTCTCTGTAAGACACGTTTCTTGTTGGTCACCGTTTTTACAAGGTTCCGTGCCGTAGAAGTTAACGTCACGCTTTAGATCAGCGCGCGAAGAACGATTCTTCTAAACGACTTGCTCCATTTTTGAGCGTTTCTTCCTTGAAAGGGATCCTGTCGTGTCTGCAAGGCGAATTTCATTTTTCTCTTTAATTGCTGTTTTATCGCGTGACTGTGGTCGCTACGCAAAAACGTCGCACGGTATACGCGCCCACTATAATACTTTAATACTTACCGTGCGTTAATACTAAACTTTCATTTTAGAATCGTCACAATTATGGAGACTTCTTCGCTGGAATTGATCGAACGGATTTCTTAATTCCAGTAAACATTATAATTAGACAAGCAGATCATTTTTTCTTCTTCAATAATTTTAATAAATAAATTCGAATTAATCCGTCAACATTTTTAGACTCAATCAATCCTTTTACAGATTTTTCAGATTGTTACTTATATCATGTCAATGTTTTAATTTTGTATTCAGTGAATTGATAAAACATTATTATCAACAATAATGACAAAAGCGGAATACAAGACAACACTGTACGTGGCCTTCTTTAGTTAAGACACCCTATATATTTAATAAAAACAACTTAATAAAATATCGTATTTGTATATTTTAAGTTCGAATTTTCATAGAGATATTAAACTTTATTGTGACTTTTATCGACGTGCAAACAGCTGCAATTCTCTCTCTTATCTCTTCCAACATCGTTAGTTTTATGCCATAAATCTAATTTACTTCACGAATGAAAATCTAACGAGGTGAAATCAGGAGAATCAGAAAATGTATACGAGGAATCGGATAAGTGATTTCAATTTTCTGTCGCAGCAAACGACCGCCATTTTGAGCACGTGAAGCCTTGGTAATTGCCAATGAAATGTAAAACTGTTCTACTTTATTGCTTCCAAGAACAAGAGTAACAGTATGTTTACGTTCGGATATGAATGTGTGATTTGATGTGGTGCATAATGTTTCGGAAATTTTAATCATGTTGAAGATCTGAGCGAGAAAAGTTTTCGATTTAAGTTTTTCAGATCAATTTTAAATGACGTTTAAATTTAAATTTGTATCGAGGTTTGAATACTGTTTGAATTGAAGTTTAAATGAAGTTTAAATGAAGTTTAAATGAGTGTTTTGAATGAAGTTTGAACTGAAATATGAATTAAAAGCTTGAATGAAGTTTGAATTGCAGTTTGAATTGACGTTTGTATAAAGTTTGAACAAAGTTTGAATTAAAGTATGAATCGAAGTTTGAATCAAACTTTTGTGCAAGTATATATGGCTCCTTTGTAGAAAAAGAACCTGGAACAAAAAATTTTCGATCATTACGTGTGCTATATCAAATAGAGTAACCTTGTTTTAAGAAACATTTCCATAAACCATGAAATGAATATTTAAATCATCTTATTTAGCTGCGTACACGTAGTAGAGGAAGCAAAGAGGAAAATAAATTAATTTCTTCATTTTCATACGTAATTATACATATATTTCCATGCATTTATAAACCTACATCTTGCATCAACATGCTGGATTATGCAATAAACTGCTTCTCTTTTTCTAAATGTTTACACATAGTATACACAAACAGTAGCACTTATACTGTAATTTAATCGATATGATTCCATACACAACTTATAGTTCAATAAATAACTATAATCATAAATATAATCAAATGTATAAAAATAACTTATAATCAAAAAGGTTCTGGAAAATTGTGTTGCAAAAATAATGGAAATTTAACATTTTTTGTACGAATATCGAAATGTAATTACAGATTAATCGATTTTGCAATTAAATAAGCGCAGTGAAATGGTAAAAAATGTTGACAAATTTAGAATATAGACGCTATTAAAAAATCGTTACGTAATTCAGAGCACATAGGATTAAATATGCCTTAGAATTAGTTTCGTGGTAAAAATTGAAAAATATTTCTCAATCTGTTTAATCGTCTAACTTTTAACTTTAAACAAATTTGACTATTGTGAATAATGATTCGATTGATGTTCACGAATGTGTGTAGGTAATTCCCTTAACACGTCACTTATACGACATGATTCACAAATTCTAGCAATCCTTGTGTAATGCGATATTATTAGGCGCGATTTCAATATGATTTTTTCAACAGAAGAATTATTAATATATGAATACAAATGTATTAAAAATAGGAAGGATTTAGAAATATATAAATAAAGATTTATAATAACGAAGAAGATTTACTGATACATAAATAAAGATTTATTAAAAATAAAAAGGATTTATAAATATATGAAGAAAGATTTATTAAAAAATAAGATTTATTAATATACAATTCAAGATTTATAATACATAAATAAAGTTCTATTAAAAATAAAAAGGATTTGTAAAAGTATAAATTAAGATTTATTAAAAATAAAAAAGATGAAATGGATTTCAAGTTGAAATGCATCAAACATGACACAGTTATGTATGTTTGTATCCACTTAACTTACCGCGTAAACAACAGACGCTCGTATTTCTCCTCAGCAAAATTCGCGTCGCAAAGTCGAGAAAATATATTCGTAAGGCAACCAGATATGAAAAATTTTAGAAAAGTGTTTTTCACGCAGTTGTTGACCGCATTCTACAACCGCTATCATAATATTTCCTCTGAATGCATAATATAAATATGAAAATGAGGAAAGGGAAATCGCGAAATCGTTTCCAAGAATTCCAGTATGGCATTCACAATCACGATTCCGCGCACAATATTCGTGGAAATCGCGGTGTATTCACTGGCGAACTTGGCAGGGCTGCGGAAAAAATTCGCTGCTGGCGGGATCGTTGAATAGTACTGGACGAACTAACATTTCTTGTAAAACTCGCAAAATTCTGTGTCGAGACATTTTTCAACTGTGTTGCCAAGCTCAACAGAAAATAAGTGTTTCTTTGCGAAAAGTGTACGATATCGTCAAGAATTGTGCGATAATTTGCGTTCCGATAATTTCTTTTATTATTCGTTTCAAAACTACCAATTTATACTAAACGAACTAGATATAAACTACCTTTAGAAAAATACGAAAGGAGGTTTGCATTCGTTATGTTAGGGGAGAATCGAATTATAAGTTGGATATGCTGAGTTGCAGATCAATCATCGAAAACTTTGCGAAGCTCAACAGAGTTAAGAGTCTTAATGCATCATCAAAGATTACGCGATTATTTGCATTTAAACAATTGCTTTTATTAATTATTTAAAAACACTCATTCATGATTAGACTGAAGATTTTTGTGCAAAATAAAAATTGCCTAACAAGGAAATTCAATCAATTCTGGGACATTGCGAATACGTTGAGCACATAGTAAGAGACGAACACCGTTTTTAATCAAAATTGCGATTCATACAGCAGTAATTGGGACATTTCTAGTGATTTTTGTGCCGCAATAATGAGCTCCCTCTTCACTTTAATGCACGAAATACTGAGAGGGCTTAACTTTTTTATTAGAAAATTAAGAAAAGTTTTTTCAAATATTTTTATTATAACAAAGCAGGTATCTAACTAATGAAAAAGCTTTCCTTGCTCCATTTAAAGCAGTATAAATACTGTAAAATGATTTGAACAGTAGTTATTTGACGATCGAGGAAAATGGTCTTATTTTTACCTTTTATGAGAAATGTTTTCCTAAATCCTTAAAAAATATGAGAATGATCGACGATCTTTTCTTTTGCTTCAGTGTGAATACTTTCGCATTGAATCGTAGAAATTTATTGATGGCGAAACATTTATTTTTACGTATTTTAACAGTCGGAAAGTGAACGAACGGATGGTGAGTCGGAAGACGGTGCCGTGTCACATTTGACCCAAGCTGAATTAGTTTACTTTAGACGTTATGAATGGTTTTGTTGTCAGAAATGACCCGACACCGCTGGCGAATTGTTGATCTCATTGGGAAAACATCGCGGTAAAGCGTATACCCGCAGTAATAAGTACATTTCCCCAATAAATAAAAAATGACACGATCACGTAAATTTGGCCGTGTTTACAAATGATAAGTGCGTGAAGAGTTGACTCGGTTTAACGGGATATTTCTGGATGCGTACACCTCAATATTCGACAATTGCGCATCCGCTACCTGGCCTACTTAAAAACTGCGCGGTCTTTCATTTCGGCGATGAACGGCGAGAAGTGTATCCGAGCCAGTAAAGAATATTCGAAACAGCGGAATTGCGTTTAAAAACTTGTCTGTGCCAGCTCGTAGGCGGCGCATCACACCGATTCCTCTTGATTAGGATGCGAAACAATTTTATGTTAACGAGATCATCATGATTCATCGTGAATCCCAGCGTATTATGCAACCTGACAAACAATGGATGCGCAATCACTGTTGCCTCGAAATTTTTGCAATTCCCAAAGCTGGCGTGAAATCTGGCCATTTTCAAATATCATTTATTTTATTCTCGAATTGTGGTTGCTACAGAATTTGCTAGCAACGAATATCGGTTGGAACGTCGAACTTGCTTCTTTCCACGGTTTTTGTAGCACTGCAGCGTTTGGCAGAGCTATACTCGCGTAGTCTGTACACTGTTTTTTATGGACCATGCTATTTGGAAGTGTTCCCGATAGACCAGCCAAAATGTGTGCTGGAGACAGCGAAGAAAATTTTGTTTTGTACGTTGCGACATGTCACAGGAAACATCAATTAGTTCCGTCTTTTGTTTTACTGATCAGACAGAATTATTTGGTATTGCATTAGGTGACGCAGAAAATTCGTTTCGTCACAATCGATAGAGATATTTGACACGTGACGTGGATCAAACAATATTTCACTCATTATAATAAATATTATAAAATTAATTATGAAATTACATAACGAACATCATGGAATTAAAATCATATACATTAAGTTCTCAGGCTTTGTTTTATTAAATTAATTGCTTTTATTTCATCGTGCATTTCGATGAAATAATTATTCAAATGATGAATTAAAAGAATTAATTGTAAAATAACTTTATAATATAATTAATTACAAAAATTAATTAAAAGTAATTTTATTTTGTTGCGTTCCAATTTAGACGTTTATGAACACGTTGATCGCCCATTCAGAGGGCAGAAAAGCTCGATGAAATCAAAGCAATTTATTCAATAAAGTTAAATCAAATGTAGAACATGTACAATTAATCATCTAATGTTATAATTAATTTTTAGAAATCTAGGAAAACTTGCGATATTCGATCTTGTTATATGCACATGGAATAGAACAATATCTCACAGATATATTAACAATATTTTTTGATGTCGTCGTTATCTGCATCATAAGGACGTGAGCTCCATCTTGATATCCTAAACACTTAATTTATCTTCCTGTGGATTCAAGGAACAAATGATGTCAGAAAAAACATTCATCATCGTCAACGTCTTCCTTCTTAGAATTTTTGTTCTTTTCCTCATGAAAGAGACGCTCCTTTCGTTTCGTCTTCCTCTGTTTGCCTTCCAGTTATTCTACGCAAGAAACGTATTTTTCTTTCTGAATCGTTATGTTTCTACACTGTGAGAATGTTCTTGTCTTGTCTCATATTTTGTGTTGTAAAGTTGTTGACATTAGGAGAACATTTTTGTAAAATAAATCGTGTTCTCTTAATTGAAATTGATTCGAATACTAAACTTTAAAACTAATACTTTTAATTAAAATTTATTTGAATATTAAAAGTAACTAACGTTTTTTACTTTATAAGAATATCAAGACAGAATTCATCTTCAACTTCAGAATTCAACTTCACGTCATTTTTATTACAATGTATAATCGAATTAACAAATAAGAATATGCTCAGGTTTTCAAACTACAAGAAAACGTATAATATAACTTAGCAGAATCTAATAGCATTTTTATTTCCCTTTTACATTGCGTAATCCTTTAGTGAACGTAACAAATTCTTCTTTAATCATTCTTCTTTAATTTTTGTAAAACAAAACTATTGTAACATGAGAATAAGAAATTTCATAAAAATCCACGGTCTAATTGTAAGGAGTCTAATTATAATAATTTGGAGGGAATATTTAAAAAATGATCGATTCTTTTTGTTGCAGATTTCTCGAGGTGGTCTAACGGACGTTGAGATGACTCGAGGAAGATCATCACCTCTCGCATTAAGAGTATGCATAGGTAAGAACACATTACGAGTCGGCGTTTATCGATTGATTTGCATAATTCATTGAATCGCAAATGCATAATGTATGTTCGCAAATATCTCGACGGTCGAGGCTGTCGAGTATTACTATAAAAAGCCAATGCAGGAAATGAACTGATAGAGATAAATGCAATATGAAGAGGGTGATAATTAAATTACATTTAACAGTGTTGTTTCTTGTTCATACTACCGATGAAATTGTGCATTTCGGTTTTTATTAGGTGCCAATTCATATTAACCCTTTGCACACTAGTGGTGACTCTGAAATCACTAAAAAGATCAAATTATCACTAAAAATTGTTATATCATGTTACAAAATAATTTTTACATGTTTGTCTATATTTAAGAAACTATTAAAAGGGTAACTGTAGTATAAGTTACAAGACTCGATCTTATATGCACTAACACATGTAAAATGGAAATAATGTAGGTCACAGAAACTGCCTGGGATTTAGAGATAAAATGGCTTCGAGTGCAAACAGTGTAAAATTAGTTACTCAATTAAGAAAATAATTTTAATAAATCGTGCTAGTGCACCGTCAACGTTACTTATCAATTATCTAAAGGATGATATATTCGATAATCCAAAATAGGGAGTTTCTAAGGTCATTCGAAGCAACTTTCTCCTTAGCGAAAGTGCAATCCGCAGCTTTGTTTACGAATTATTAAAGACAAACACTGACCAATGAGGAGCGAGATCAGCTGACGCGAAGCGGCCGAGTCAATCAGCGGAACTGAGCTGCATGCGTTCATTAACTCGGTCGCCTCGCGCCAGCCGAGCTCGTCTCTCATTGGTCACTGTTTTTCGTTAATAGCTCGTAAACGAAGCCGCGGATTGCATTTTCGCTAAAGAAAAAGTTACTTCAAATGACCCCAGGAACCTTCCATTTCCGGACTACGAGACATTTTTGGACACCCTGCATATCATTTATACATATTACTTATCATAGTTACACATATTGTATCTTGTAAATTTTGTATTAAATATGTGTGTTTATAAACATAAAAAGTGATAAAAACTGTACGAAGACAAAATATATTTTGAATTCTGAATATTTGAATTTTAAATATTTGAAATTGGAATCATTGAATTTTGAATATTTGTGTTTTGAATTTTTAGCAATAGTTCCTGATATTGTTTATTTATGCTTTCCTGACAGTTCAGTATAATACGCTATCTGAACCTCAGCGATCTGCTTCTTATAACTCAATATGCATTTTCCATTCACTACTGCAAATCTTATCTGTTGTAATTATACCTAGTGTGAGCGTCTTAAATATCTTTGTATCTTACACACAAAGTGGACCACGTAAATGAAACCGTCTAAGTACCCTGTTAAGTCTGTGTAATACAACGTTGAACGTTTCGCAGAGATGAACAAAATGATAGCAGCAGTTTTCAGGTTTCAACACAAATAGTATACTCTGTCTATAACAACATTTACATGACCGAACACGCATCTTTCACGCTTCAAATAATAAAGTTTAGTGCCTGTTAGTCTGCTGACTAATGTTTATACATTCCGTTTATATCGTGTCCATCGGGAAATAAGGATCTGCTAATAAAATTGAAGTTCGTATGAATATTATCGAACGTTCAATAATTAAGATGTATCTAATTTAGCAGCAGATGGAAAGTCCACGATTACTGTAATTAAAAATAACGAGTCGAAGCTTAGAATTTTCAAGTTTTAATAATGAATATAATTCATTCATGAATGTTATTCAGAATCAGACTGTGAGTGAAAAACACAATTAAGATTAAAATTAACCAGATAAATGAACTAACACATTTTAGGTGAAAAATTGTTTGATATTGAAAAGCAAATAATAAGCAATTTTTGTTTCTTTTTGGCGTTTGTCGCACAATAAATATTAATTGAATTCAATCATGTCGCTTAGAGCGATTGATTGATTTATAGATAAGAAATAAAATTTATTATATCAAATAATTTATTCGGATCTATATAAATAATAATTTTTATCACGTAGTGAAACTTCCAAATAACGAATAATTTTTTATTTAAATAATCATTTAAATGAATGTTTATTTAAACGATGCCCAATTCTTGTTATTTTAGGATTTGTGATCTTACTTCCCTCACAATTAGATCAATTATCGAAGAATCTGTTTGTCGGAACGAAGAAGCTTAGCTTCCTGTTCGCTCAAATCATCGACGTTCTACTGCAAATTAAATTACGAGGAGGAATGTCGCCATAGCTTTCACGTGAATGCCACTGCGCGATACATACAATACATGTGTATGCAAGTATCAGTCTTAAGAGAACATCGAAGTCTCCGTTGCATCCTGTTCCATCGCGATACCGTGCTGCGAAGATTACCAATCGAGGAGAGACCGCACGAACTGTTCAGGCACGAAGTACTGTTAGAATTGCTGCACTGTTCTGGACTGTAACCTAACCGTAACACTTGTCTTGACAATATCAATTTATGGCCGCACTAAACGCAGCACCACTCCACTATGGGGCAAGATGCATCCAAAAGCGGAATTAAGTTCCGTTTCATAAATGTTCTCAAAATTAAAAAAAGTATTATAAAGATAGCTAACCGAACGTTTGGATTACAATGTGGCACAATTCTTTTTTTATTTTTATGAATTATTATCACGACTATACGATGTCGAAGATGCCGGCTTTCGAACTAACTGAAGTATAAAATTGTTTACGATCTCAATCTTTTATGAACGAAGTAATCATTTTTCTTATAAATCGATATTTTACAACGTAGCCGACAGGAAACTGATAAACTTTTGTAGGAAGCATTTTTTATCCGATTAACGAAAGTGCTCGAAAATTTGTGTGCAAAACACCCTGTGCAACCCTAGTATCTCATATTTTTATGTTTCACACTTTGTTTTTTGTTGATATAGGGGAGACCGACGGTGGTTGTAACACGTTAAATATCACAAAATATATGATAGATATTATTACACGGTTCAGATATACAATGTAAAATGACATTTGAAACTCTATCATATTTAGGTAAATACCAAATTTACAATCTGCATAAGGAAGAAAACAACTTTTTACCTAAAAGCTAACTTTCCTTATTGTTTTAAAATTGTGATACAAGTGCTTTCTTAGCAAATATATTCTTCCTTCTTATTATAAATCTTTAATTTTCTACTGAAATTCCGAGAATTGCTTTGCATTAATAAGCATATTATAAATAACAGTTTCTAATTAAAGTTTGAAAGTGCGGTCGGGGACGATTATAACACCGACAGTCGGGATCGATTCTAAGAGATCTCTACGCCTAACATTCACCTTATAATTTAAATAAGTACCTGTATTTATTAGGTTAACTATATATATAATCAATTTGAAATTGATAATAATATAATATATATAATATATATAAATAATACAATTTAATATTATAATCAAGCTTTTAGAATGCCTAATACAAAAATTAGAAAAACTAATAAAGGAATCATGGACATAAAAGCACATGAAGATGGCTGGGAATCTTATAGCAGAAGAAAATTTAATGAAAAATGGGTACAGTATTGTGGCTGTAATGACTGGGCACCTGTGTTACAACGGTCCCGAGATCGGGGTTAGTTGTAACATTTTACCCACTTCTCATATTTTATTAATAACTTGGATACTTCTTGATTCACAACAAAACCATTCTAACCGAATAATCTCAGATAAGTGTAATCAAGTTCTAAAATGAAAGTGTTACAACCGTCATCGGTTACCCCTGGTTCTGATTGTATGCAGTATGCTGCACTTCGAAACACACTTTTATATCGTGTGCTAAAGGGTGTCAACCCGTTGAATAAGCTACCAATAATAATAAGTTTCGGCTCGGAACGATACTCGTTCGAAATTTCCTCGTTTCGCCAAGACTCGGCGTTCAAAATCGTGATATCGAGAACGAAAGTTTCCGGTATTTGTTCAGCCTGCCAGAATCGAAACTGAAAGTTTCTTTCGATCCCTGGTTGCCGGCCAAGTCCGTATTATTATCGGATGATTCGTTACGAACTGGTAACTTTGTAAGGAACTCAAAACGAGAATTCGATCAATTGAGGAATTAGAAAGCGGAATTCTTTCCTGGATATCGTGCACGCGCGGTTCAATGCTCGCTTTAAAATCGTTCGGAAACTGTTTCACGCTTTACGCAATAATACAGGTGAATATCTCATTTGCATATTGTGCTCGATTTAATAGAGTATGCATGTTCGTTACTTTAATTATTCCTATGCAGTTATTCGCTTCTGCATTTAACACTCTCGAAGAATCCGCCGCGGAACTTGCTAATGCGATTCTTATGCAGATTCGTAATAGCCGATTGTTTGAATTACACAACGCATTCCGATACAAAGCGATCTCACGCCAACAGCACATTTGTTTGAATAAAAGTGAGTTGAAGTTTGTGTAAGCTTGGAAAAGCATTCTTGACTCGATTTTATGCATTTATAGCAAATGCTAAATAGGTGAGATTTAAAGCAGTCGGTACATGATAAGAATTTAGGAATATGACATTTCCATTTGATATCTTTTTCTTGCACTTCCGACGAGCAATCTTTATTTTCATGAAGAACCACAGTCTATTAATTGAAATGATTTATTCAGTTAACTGTTGTCAATAATCGTAAAATGACAAACCCGATGTCTGGCAGTTTTGGAATCTAAACATCTAATAATAATAATTTTAGATTGATTTTAGATTGTGTGATCAGTTTGGATGATTTTAAATGTCAAATCATTTACTGAATATTATTTAAAATAAATTATTTATAACTAAACAAATATTAATATATATAAAATAAACTAAGTATATAAACTATTTTATATATAAATTTTATTATTACACATTTTTATTATATTTCATATTTTATACAATTTATTTTATATACAAATATGTAAATATACATATAAACAATCATACGAATATTCGAATACACGAATATACGAATTTGTTGAAAATGTGTTGTTCATCGATCGAAAATGTGAGGCAGAAATTCAATTGTAGGGGAAACACTTACGGAGAAACGCAATTACGAGGCCGAGTGGAAAAATAACTTGCGATCGCGCAGGACCTTCGTGTATTAAAAATATCTGAAGGAAACGCTGTAACAACATCAACGGATTCAATCAGTGTCAATATCGAATTTGCAAAAAGGTATGTCGTTAAAATTGGGTTTGCGAAAAATAGATTTGAATGGCTTTTAACTTTGAATTACGTCGTTCCTAACATTGTAATCATTCTTGTTTGAAAAGATTGTTTGAGAAATTAGAAATTATTCGATTTATATCGATCTCAGTATGTCTGCAGGAACATTTATTATCGAGAGATTAAAATTTTCGTTGCGAAACTTTCAAAATCATATTTCCACTATTTTTTTCATTCCAAGCATTGTTACTAGACTGCGGATTTTATGGATTTATAGCAAACAAGGATAAGTGAAACATGATGTGGTTTGAATCAAACTAAGAATTTAATTAATGTCAACTAAAATTAACAGTTTATTCACCAGAAGCCTAATAATTTGCGTTTCAATGACTGTGTTTCAGTGGTGTGTATAATCGTAGACTTAAAGTAACTTTTCCATTGTTACTGATACCTAAACGAAAACTTAACAAAATATTATGTTTGCATGTTTCTATTTTCTATTATGTCTAACAATAGATATACAAATATGATATTTTCTTAATTGTTTGTTTAAATTTTACTAAATATGTCGAAATATTGTAGAATGCGATAGAATTCTTAATATACAAGCCTCTCTAGAACAAATATCTTTATTGAGATTTTAATTAGTTCTTGTCGTAGTATGCGTATAAATTAGAAAACCTATTTAAATACAATACTACGAAACCAATTTCGTGTCTACAGTAATTACATAATCAGAAATCTGAAGTAATCTCAATTAATTTTAACTAGTAGAATAATCGAATGCTGTTTGTTTGTAACGAGTTGTCATCAGTGATGTTCCAGGTATCAACTGTTTGCGTCAATGCAAATTTGTTACCTCTGTATTCCTGAATGACATGTTCATTTTATTATCATATTAATTACTCCAACGCGTGTTGGTGATCCGACATCTCATTCCTCTGTAATTAGTGAGGTTGTTTTATTGTGAATTGTGAACTTGGTTTAGATGTTAATTAGTGAGTGTGAAAGACGTTTAGAGAGAATATGGCTTGGCTTGAGTTGAGATGCGAGAAGGAGAAGATTGTTGAATGTGAATGGATTATTGATTGTGGTAACTGCAATGTATGTCAATTTCCAATAGTTAAATATTTATAGTTTATTGTTATTTGAGTTACATTATTATAAATCAATACATTATTGTATACATTATTATAAATTATACGTCATTATATACATTATGATAAATTATACATTATTTTATACATTATATATATTATTATAAATTACAATACATTACTATAAAAACAAATACTTTTATACATAATTCATTTGAATATTTTTGCCGTAGTCTAATAATCTTAAAGAGTCAAAATCCTAAAGGCACTAGAATTTGAGAACATTGTTTACAATTAGTCCAATTATTAGACTGCTTTGCGGAGAAGTTGTGCAATGTGTAATTAAAATTGATAAGGGTATTGAATTAGATGAAGGGTGTTACGACATTAATTGCAGAGAATTAAAATTATTGAATGAAGGAATAACTTTCTATTTAGTTTCAACTTCTTGCAATTAATACAGAAAATTTGTATTTTGCATAAGTATCCACCAAAATATCTCGTAATTATAATATATGCTTGAATAAAGAAGTTTCTCATTGAACGATTTTCATGATTTCAGTAACTGTAAAAGAAAAAATTTAACACCTGTCAGATGATTTATTATAATTCTATAATA
The DNA here is from genome assembly GCF_051020955.1 of Megalopta genalis. NCBI lineage: Eukaryota > Metazoa > Arthropoda > Insecta > Hymenoptera > Halictidae > Megalopta > Megalopta genalis. The sequence continues at coordinate 19,395,534 of NC_135014.1, forward strand.
TCGTATAATATTATATAATATTTGTATTCATAATAAAAATTAATAATCAACAAAGTATCTGCCGGTCACAGATCGAGCTGGACTCACATGCCTAGCGGGCGAAAATCAGTGGTTTGAAAAAATTCACTTTTTAAAAGATATTTAATATTTTCAAAACTAACGATAAGATTTTGGTAACGAGTATATGACGAGGATTTTTAGGCCTTAGAAGAGGGATTATTTTAAATGTATAACAACGATCGATAATTAAATAAAAATATTAATAAAAACTGTTAATGCTAATCGCAATAAAAATAAGTTATAATTTATGACTTATAATTCGTATTTATTGATCACGTTCGCGATCATTTCCATCATTTCTCGTGCGCACCGTATTTAGTCTCTACACGCCTTTTTTGCGCAATTTTCACGATGTCGTCTATTGTATGAAAACTTAATTAACTGTAATTAGAGTTCGTGTCTCGTCTCCAACAGGATTGAATTCAAACGCGGAAAATAGTTGACTGATCACGTAACAAACGAATGATTGATTGTATAATTGAACAGCGGACTTTAATGAACGCGTGTGGATAACCGTCGCCGAGATTTTATTGTTGGTCGGATGGTATTGGAATTTGGGGAATCCCAAATGCGAGTGATTTACATATTCCAGGTGTGATTGAATCCCCACGTTCCGGTAATGGAGTAGGAAATCACGGTCCAATTGCTAAATGGCTAAGCAACCGTTGACACTGCTCTAAAGAACGATTAATCCAATCCATTTTCAGCTGTTCTTTTTCTTTAATTTTGATCTGTCACGTTCTGATTTATTTCGGATATTCGTGCGAAAATGCGCAAAAATCAATCACGCGATTCGACAGAATATAAGTAGACTGTAAATTTTATGCACTTATAACAAAAATAAGTCGATGAAATTTTAAGTAATAGATAACCTAATAAAATTTAAGCACATCAATGTATTAATTTCAACTTGTTCTAATTGTTAAACATTACAGCTAGTAAATAATTGTTATTAAAATGATTAAAGAAAACAATTCATTTTCGTTTCATTTTTGTTTCTTACAGTCTTGGACAATTTTTATTTTGCGCAAAGATCCACAGCCTAATAATAATAAATTGTTTAATTTCTAAATCTTTAAATAGGTCTAATATTATAAACAATAAAATTAATTATAATTGATTTTCAATAGAAATTTAAATTACAATAGATTTGTAATAGAAATTTAAATTGTATTAGATTTTCGATAGATATTTAAATTATAACAAATTTTTAATATAAGTTTTTAAATTATAATGTTGTTGCCAAAAAATCAACCAGTTTGACGAAGCAGGATAAATCAGTATGACTTCAAAGTTACAGTAAAATATTAAACGTAGTAAATGAATTCTTCTTAGATTGAATCATTTTAAAATTCAAATATTCAATAAAACTGTGCAAAATTGATTGATATTTTATTTGTTTGGTTTACAATATCATCGTTTATCCGGGTTTTCCCAGCGGTTGATAGGTCGTTTGTTACACACGTGAGAATGTGATAGGTGAGACGCCGTCGCTTACACGAGCGTAAAGTGCGTTTAAAATATTGCATGCGTAATTACAACACTTTAGGTAGTCATTAATCTTTCATTGAAATCCAAAGAGTCTTGAGATACGTACAATAGACACGGTAATTACCGGTTTACAAAGTTTTTGCATTGCAAACGTTTCTTGAGAGAAATAGGAAACTGATGCAACATAGTTACATAGTTATGTCGATCGCGACACTGTGTTTTATACGAAGAATGAAATTGATATAATGCATTTATCACTAGAATTACCAAGGGGTGTCGAAACGATTTGTGTCGCATTTCTAATAATCATTACTCATTTTTTATAAATTTTGTACGAGTTTCTCTAAAATATGTAAATAATTAATTACGTATACCAGTTTTTTTTTCTTGTCCCATTGTTGCGGAATTTTATTTACTAATAAACTAATTACTATTATTATTATTATTATTATTCAGCTTTTTATTTTTGTCTTTTTTAAATTTCTGTTTATTTTTACTTTTATCATTTTCGATCATAAAATAGGAAAATATTTAAAAACGCATAAAATGCTAAGTCTTTTTTTAAATGACTTGTTAATTTAAAAAACAAGTCATTTTGATCCCTCCGGTAGAAATAGGTATACGTCAATCGTCGGTAGTTCTGGTGTTAAAAATTACACTGCATAAATGTAATCTTTAAAAATATCGAAGACATTGTACTTTTAATTTTTTAGTAATGCACCGTATCAATATACTAATGTTATATAAAAGTAATATATTAAACCAGTAGATATTTAATTTAATCAATAAAGTTTATTTAAGTATTAAAAGGTGTGTACAATATTATAGCATCTCGCAACGTATTATATTTCATAACTGCAACATGCATATTTGGTTGCCGATTTTAATCATGATATTAATCAGTTGTTAAAAGTAGCTTGTATTTCAAAATGAAATTATTGGAAATTTTAACCCGATTACAATCTTTTGCTTACAGTCACATATAAAGTACAATTCTTTTTTTTTCTACAGAACGTATTTTTCAAGTTTTCGTTATAGCGTCAGATAAAACAAGTTAAAAACGAAAATTTCTAATTCCTTCGTGTCATTCCAACCGATAGCAAAATTAAAAAAAAGTATTTCAGTCATTTTCTAGTCATCTAAAACAAAATTCAAGTCATTTTTAGTCCAGTTTCAAATGGTGTACGAACACATTTGTAGGTCACTGTAAAGTTTCTGTCATTAATCATATGTACCGCATTAATCGATATTCGAAAACGCATTTTGATCGCTTCACAACATCGAGCCTATCGCTCTTGGGACAGAAGTTTATACAATCGCACGTGTTTTCACGTAACCCGACCACATACGCAGAGATCAGGTACGCATACTTGAATCTTCCGCATAATCCCGAGGCCTGCTTAGCATTCAGAGGCACGAGAGCACACACACACATACACTGATGCATATGCATTTTTGCGTCCGTCGCAACGTGGACTGCGCCGCGAAATATATCATAGAGTCTCATGAATTGCCATGAAACTGCCTGAATAATACTCGGTTAACCGGTTTTTAAATCCATTAAAAGCTTCAGCCACGCTGCCGCGCCGCGCTCTCAGTTTTACCGGGTCGCCTCGTGAAAACCCGCCGTTTGTCGTCGATGCTAATCGATATGCGTTCTTCGTGCGCAACTTTTTCTATTAACAAGTGGTTGTTGATAAATCGCAACTCGATGGAAATTCATTGTTAGACTTCGGATGTTTATGTAAATGAATGCCTCGTTAGAAAATAAATACTCCAAAGGTACCTGTACAGAAATTAATGTCATCATCAGATCGTTACGAAGATGTATTTTCATTTTGCATATTTTGCATATCTTAAAAACATATTCAATAAAATATTGAATATGTTGGTTGCCGCGAACGTGAATATATCGTGCTTATCCGAACCATCTATCTTGTTAAATTAATTTAGCCTATTAGTCGGTACTGCTGTAATAATAACCGGATAGTGTTGGTAGCAGTTATACAGAGTGTTCCATAATTCATGGTACAAATTGGCTCAGGTAGAGTCTATGGATTGAAATAAGACGAAAATCAAGAATAACGTGGGAGCTTCGTTTTCGGGGAAATCAAATTGAAATTTATTTGAATAAAAATCAGTTTTCTGTTGACGATATCTGTCGATCAAATTTTACACGTAACTGTTATCTTTGATCTCTGCTTAATATCAAAACAATATTTTCTTCTCACTACATTGTCGACAGTAACAATACTATGTAGAGAAACATCTTAACAAGATCAATACTCCCTCTGTTTCAGGTACGTTCCTGCTGCTCTTCAGCACCGTCGCAGCTAGCATAGACGGTTTAGAACGTCCGCCGATATTATCGCTCGACAGAGACTTCGTGTCAAACGCGTCGGAAGCGCCAACAGCCGAAAAGAACAAAGCGATACCGAACAAAATCCCACGGGTAGCCGGAGCGGAGGAATTCGTTCCGCTGGATAGACGGGATAAAAGAGACGCGGAGCCGGTGTTTAGCGAGCTTGTTAACGATGCTAAAGCAGGGGACGGGGAGAAGTTGGCGGTACCGATCGACAAAGACTTGGAGGATCAAGGAATAAGGCCGCGGAACGAAGTCGACGGATTGCCGGGCTCGGATTCGAGCGGAGATAGCTCGAGGTTCGAAGAGACCGCTCACGAAACTTCGGGAAAGAGTTCGAGCACGAAGACGACTTCCGACGAGACGAACAGATTGTCCAGGACAAACGATTTGATCGTTGCAACCACGAAGCCCGCGTTGGAGGAGCCGAAGCCTGACGAGAAGAGAAACGAAACGATCCGCGACACGAGCCACCATGAAGCGAACAAAACCAATGAAGCAGCTCTGCTCGAGCCGGGACGTGAGGCCGATGCGCAAGCGAAGCTCGCTAGCTCTTCGGGCGAGTGGAACGTTTCCGCGACGAAATTGGAAACGAATAAGCTCGAGGACCGGTCGACCACGGGCAAAACTCCCTTGCCGGAGAAGCTTCAAGAGAGGACCAAGAAGCCGGAAGACACGAGCCCGGTGAAGAACGGCGAAGTGTCCGACCTGAAGGAAACGGACGAAAACAGGGGGAACAGCGAGCCTATCTCGTTGATCAACGACACGTACGTCAACTACAGCCACCATTCTAAGACCTCGACGGAGAAAAACTCAGGGACCGGCTCGGGAGAGCAGTCGAGAGCCGTCGAGAGCGCCACTAACTTTATCTCCGAAGATAGTGCCATAACTCAGAAGACCAGGGACCCGAAAGAGGACGTGGAGGTAGTCGGGAACGTAACCGAGATCGAGGTTCAAAGAATCGAAGACGGACGGTCCGAGAATTCGACGAAGAACACGCCGGAACTCGACGAAACGAGTGAAAGCCAAAGGTCGATTCCGAATTCCACAAGGACTAGCGAGGTCCCCGAGAAGCTTCTGCAAAAGCTAGTGAAACTGACGACGGAGAAACCGATCCAGGTGACCGCAGAGCCGCAGGAGGCTTCTAGTCTAGTCCCCAGAGGCAGGACGATCGCCTTCTCTGGGATCAACGAGTTCCCCAACCAAGAAGCCAAGCCTACGCCTACCTCGAGGATCGACGCGCCATTCACGAAGAAGGACGCCAGCACCGAGAAGACGGTGGAGCAGAAGCCGTATCCGTACGTGAAATCCACCGGCAAGGAAGAGGTCCACAACGGTAGCAATCAGGTAGACGCTACGACCGAAGAAGCCTCGGCGCTGGAGAACACGATCGGCAAGGGCCAAGTCGACGCGAAGTTCATTGTGACCGAGGCGTCGGACGTTCTAGAGAACAGCATCCAACAGTTCAAGCCGACGTACTACGAGAAAGCTGGCAACGAGTCCTCGACGACGCCGACGACACCGCTGCGCCCGTCGGGGGCAATTCTAACAACCACCGCGTCTCCGGTGCCCGAGGCGACCACGAACCAATCAACCGACGTGTCCATCGATCCGAAGACGATCGCGAAAACCGAGGAGAAACCCGCGACCACGGGCAACGACGTGCCTCGGTGGAGCGAAGGTCGCGACGCGATCACGGACAAGGGCAGCTTCGACATGACTGGCAACGGAATCACGGAAGTCAGCGTGAAACCGGAGCGTGAAGCCTTCGTCCACGAAGACGTCGTCGAAATGACGACCGCTTCGCTCTCCACGGTCCAACCGCAAGCGGAGGTCGGCGTGCCTTCGAACCCTGACGTTCAAACGAAAGCTGAGAGCTCTCTGCTGATCCGCTCGACGCTGAACGCTACGGAGCTCGCAACGACCTATCCGCTGATCAAAAGGAATTCTTCCGATGCGAATTTCACGGTCCCGACTGTTTCCGGCCTGGACGCCACGAAAACGCTCGAGAACGTCACCATGCCACCCACCGTGATCGACAGGATCGCCATCGGGAACGTCACCGAGCCTTCCAGCAGCCTGGACTCGAACGGGACGAACGAGATCCCGTCAGGCGTCACCAGTCCTCCGAGCACCGACGAGACGCTGCTGCCGTCGACGACGGCGATCGAGTACGAGTTCGTTGGATTAACAGAGGCGACCACTTTCCTGAGCCTGAACGTCACCGAGGACTTCCGCGAAGCAACGGATGACGTGACCACCGTGCCGACAGTACAGGACTTGGCCAATAGCGGCTTCGATAACGAGACATCCACGGTGAAGACCGCGACAGTCACGGAGAGCTCTGTTGTCGTCGAGACAGAGACTACCAATGCTGACGAGAGGTCGTCGCCGGTCACCGACGAGGCGGTTGCGGTAACTACAATGAACCCGACCACGCAGGCCAGGGATGACTCGACGGCTCAAGCGAACCTCATCGAAGAGGAGGTCGCCAGTTCGACTAAGGAGGATGACAGTCTGAGAACCAGCAGTGCCACGGATTCGTGGACCACCGTGAGCGACGACGATACAACCGTTACCGCGAGAACCGAGGAGTCCATAGCCCCAGTTTTTAAAGATTCCCAGCATACGATGAATGTTACCGAAACGCCAACAGAGTCCACGGTCGCAGCGAGTGTCAGCACGACGGCTGCCACTCCAGTCCCTAGCTCCAGCCCCTTTGTGCCAATAGGTCCGCGTACCGTGATCCCACTTTCAAGTACCGCGATCCCACTTTCAAGTACCGCGGCCACTCCAGTTGCTTCCGGCATACCCATGGAGACGACAGATGACACGAAAATGTCATCCGCCTCAAACGAGATCACCTCGTTGGTGCGCATCTTCATGGAGGGCACCTGGAATGAGATCTGCCCGAAGATCGACGCGCTGAAGACGGCACTTGCCAAGCTCCTGTCGTCTGGGACCAAGAGGTGAGTGTCTGGGTTTTCCGGTTTGCAGACGATTTTACTATGTAGGTTTGGTGATTATGATAGCGTACAGTTCAGCGTCCACTTTTCTGCTGATTTAAGTCACGAAGTAGCACGCATCCCCACTTCTTCGTTTAGGCGAATTCGCAGGACACATCGCCTCATTTATGTGTCAGTTTTCAGTATTGACTGCAGACGGTTAAATTTGCACTGCTGTTTTCGCTTAAGGGAGGCAGCTTCGATTTTTGTGGCCTTGAAATATGTTGTCAAGGTCATTATGCTGTGCAACTTTTTCATCGCACCTTGCACCTCGACATTAAAACAAATTCGGACATGTACAACGACTTAACTTTGAAACTAATTACTAATTTTTTTAAATTTGAAACTAATTAATTCATATTTTTGCTACGAAAAATTCCTTAACTTTTCTTAAGAATCGTTGAAGACCAACGTGACCACAAATTAACGAACCAAACGATGAGGAAATTTGGAGATGATATCGTAAAAGTTACCTTCGAATTAGGTCCAATCACATTGGTCAGGTCTCCCCGGGATAATCAAATTCCGAGTTTCTGTACACCGCTTTGAGGTTAATTAACGCGCACGTAATTAATCTTTGGCATCGCAGCGAGATGGTTCGCCGGCAGTAACATATCCTCGCCTCTCATGTTGCAGGTCGGTTTCTAATAAGCAAATTATGATCCATCGGCAGCCTCCATGTCCGGAGGTTTCCAACCCTACGCCGACGCCATCAGATATGCCGTCGATATTGGTTTACGTCGTTGACGAAAACGGGAGATTCGACAGCGCCATGACAACCAGCTTGCCCAGCTTGTACGAGGAGTCCAAAGAAACTGTGAAATTCCCATTTAAAGTGAGTCGACGCAGCCGAAACGTATTATAACAGACCACGGATGTTTATGCAAATTTATGTTGATAGAAAGTCATTTGTTGCAGAAATTCTTCTGTAAAATAGTAATAGCGTTTTGTCAATTCTAATTAACATTTTTTCGTAGATCTATGGATTTTTTACAGAACCTAAGGACCTATGAATTTTAAGCTAAAATTTGAGGATTATATGCAAAAATCTACGTTTTTCTCGTTCTTCATATTTTTTACTGTATGTAGAGTGTTCATTTTATCCTGCATCATTGTTTTTAAATTTAAGCAATTGCAATTTCTTGTCAGTTAAATACTAATTAACTTTGATAAGGAACATTATTTTGTCGGAGGGGGTGAAAAATCGTGGGGCCTAATTTGTGACTTACTCTGTATTTGTATATACATATACCATAAACAGTCCGTAGATCTGCGAAGTTTTCAAAAGGAAATCTACAGAATTCTACAAACTTTTAGCACCCCCTATATATTTTAAAAAATCTAGAATGACAACACTGAGTAAAACTGACAAATTATGAAATAAGAGTGTTATCCTCTGTTGCAAATATGAATAATGTTAATGAAAACGATAATAAACGTAGTCTGCAAAATCCAAATTCAGATACCTGAATACTGAATTTTATGTAGTTATGGTAACAATGAGTGGATAAAGTACAAAACACTATGGAGACGTCAGAACAATTTCATAATATTATTCCTATTTTCAATTTATCAAAGTTATTCAAAGTCTCTTTCTATTTCTTAGAATTGAATTGGAGAACGTTTATTTTGCGTAAGTGCCTGTGGTCTATAAATGTTTCTATTATTTACGTAATAATATTATTATCTAGATTAGACATAATCTAACCAATTTTAATGACTTTGAGAAATTCGTTATGTACGTACGTAGAGGTCGACGCACCGAGTAACTTTCTACACATAAATTCCGAGATAACATGCTAAAGATTTTTCAATATATTTTATTGCTCTGTTTGTGGAACATTTTATTATTATCATTCCTATTCTACAATGCCGATTGCGCAAAGTATATTAATGTTGGGTGATGCCACCCAAACACCTTCTCTAATTGCTAATTTCTCTAAATTAAAAATATTTTTCATGTAATTTGTGTGGTATACAGGTTGAAAGGTGACAAACGGTAGCATGTCAATTATTAACTAATTCAAAGATATTTAATTTAAATATTTAAATATTGAGATGTTCATGTATTTAGTTATTTGAGATGTGCAATTTACGTGACTCATTCTGTATAATAGTTCCACCTTCTAAATATCTTCATTTCTATCATTTAAACGAAAATTGAACATTTTTTTAGTGAAGAAATAAACTTAGTTCTTGAGGACATATTGCAAAGTCATTGAAATCAGTTAGTTCATGGATAATCTAATTACGTTAATTAATATAATTATTTAATAATACCTGAACTCTCTTTACAGTTTGTTCCTCTTCTGTTTCTTCTTTTATTGCTATTTACACTATGTTGTACCAAATATGTGTTTTAAAAGTTGCAAATTTTATTACTCAAAAACAATATTTGTTGATAATTGAACATATTAAATATATATATTACTTTTGTGCGATAACGTTATGTTACACATGAATAATTATGGAGTAATATGTACAAAGAGATACATGAAAGATGACAAAAGTTGTCCAAGACAATTGCTTCTCAAAATAATTTTGTTATGAGATTCTAAGAAAATCGATGTTTGTTTTAAATTGAGACTCTATTTCTATTTCATTTTGTAGTAAACATTGAATTTTCCATGTTTTTATTATTTTATACTTTATCTAAGAATAAAATACAACAGTTTGTCTAGAATTAGTTTGACATGCAAATTCTTTTGCAATTTCTTTTGTACAGTTGTTATATAAATTAGTTAAGATTTAGAAAACATTGATGATCTCAAAATATCATAACGAAATTAATTTCTGAGTAAATATTTCTACAATAAGACGAATCCTTTCAAGTAATTTAATTTTATATCTAGTGTAGTATAGTAATGTCTTTATTTAAATTCATTGAGGGTGCAATCATAGTTAATTATACAAAAATAAAATTTTTCAACAAATAATGGTAATATTCGATGAGTACGAGATAAATATCATTTTATTGTACGATTCACTGTTTCAAAGTTAATTAGTGACAATTAGCATATGGATTGCCACACTTTCTAATACAGAGAGCGAAATAATAATTAAGGAAAACAAGCTTGTTGCACGAAGGGATAATGCTGTTTAGTGACCGTATGATTAGGAAAACAAACGTGACGCTAGAAATTGTAGGTTGGTAATAATACTCTCGCATTACGAAATCAAATTGAACAGCTTTAGAGTCCGTAATTACTAAACTCGCTAATGTGATCATAGGAATCGACGTAAAACTAAGTATAAAAGTTTTATTGTACCTGTATAATAGGAAACGATTTGTAATGAATATTGTTGACGTCTATTCTATTTAACTAATTTTCGTAATACGCATTCAATTATTCTCCAGAGAGCTTATCATTATATGTAGCATTTATTAAATGAGATCGTTAACATTTTCTTATTTCAAGTGAAATATACAAGTGAATTTAATAATTTTACTGAATTTAATTAATAGTTTCTTATGTTATGTAATTTTCGAAGTAACATAGTGTCATGAAATATATGTTAAAAATAGGTCTAATACTTGAATAATTAAATGATCAGAATATTGTAGTAACAAGTGAACCATTGAAGACTTAGAATATTTAGTAATAATTGAATAATTAGAACACCTAGTAATAATTGAACGATCAGAATATTTAATAATAATTGAAGAATTGGAACCTGTACTAACATCTCATCATCGAATTTTTAAATTATTTATCGTTAAGAATAATCACTTTCAACGCATCTCAAATTCGATCAATTTTTACACTTTTCTTTTTAGTTAGCATTTCCTTGAGAATTACTATCCATAATTATTTATGTTTATGTAACAATTTTTGTCGATACAAAAAATGATGTAGTGTTCGTTTGTGAGCAGATATCAATATTAGATGAATTATCGATTCATATAACATAGTTAACGTATGCCGCCGCTTGACCCACTCTTTTCAGATACACAGCTTTCTTCTGGTACAGGAAACGATCCAGGATTCCGGAAATGCGATAGCAGTCGTTGTGGTCTCCGTGGTTGCTTTCATTTGTCTGGTTCTTCTGGCCGGTCTCCTGGTAAGAGGACTTTTTTATCTTCGTTTCATTTGTCACTTGCAACAAAAAAACCGACAGCCTCTGCTGGGTCAGTGCAAACGTTCGTGCTCGAGTTCAATGGACGTCGCTATATCATTTGTTTAATGGAACCCACGCGTGTCGAGGTTCGATATTTCTTTATTATTACTATTTATTCATTTATTTGGCTGGCCAAGGAAATTTGGTGAATACATACATTCACCGACAAAAGTTAAGAAACTGTACAGGGTGTCAAGAAATTATACGTCGTGACCTTCGTAGCCAAATTCCACACTTTCGGATCGGTGAAGATCTGTTAAAAAAGTCGACCGTGAAATTGATCTTGACCGGTTTTCTTCGAGGTCAAATTTTTTTAACGATTGCATCGTATTCAACTCGTCCCAAAAGAACCATGTGATGAGTCATTTCTGACACGTGGTTCCTTTGGGACATTTTATCTTCTCAATGAGTAGAATGCAATGCAATCAGAAAAAAGTTAATATTGAAAGAACTAGTCAAGGTAAATTTTGCGGTCGACTTTTTTAATAGATCTTCACCGATCCGAAAGTGTAGAATCAAGCTATGAAGATCATGACATTAGTATCAAAAATTCGTTAACTTTAGATACTTGTAACTTTTGAACCAATGAGTTCCGCACATCGAAACGTGTATTTTTGATGTTTTCTCGTCAATGTCTCCAAGAATATACCATAAAAAGTCGCAAAAATTTGGTCCCCTAAAGCAAAGTTTAACCTGTAATTGAACATTTTATTGGTATTATAGATCTACTTAGTAAATTCGGTTGTTATTTTCTTAAATAACCGTGCATTTTTCTTGACGCGCAGTAGTTGCGATCGATTAAGCCCAATGTCATCTGTCGCAGAAAATCGGCTTGACCGTGGCACCACGTCTAATTGAAAATCATCATGTCTGAATTTTGCGAATTATGAACACTCTGTGCCAAGAGTTGTTTTACAGTTTTGGTAAATCTCCTGAATCTTATTTAAGTCAATGTCCACTGTTACACCTTTCTGGAATTCGTAATGCACTACAACGTTCAAACTTCCGGAACACAAAAGTTTAACGTCGAGGTAACAATGAAATATCGTACTTCTTGCGATGTTTGCACGTACAACAATACGTATTTTTTTACAAATAAATAATTTCGCGATATCTTTTGACAACAGGCACGAACTTTTGCACTGACCCAATTGTTTGCTTGCGCTTCTTTCCTTGAATATATTCGTTAACTAACATCTAACTGGAAGACGATTGTACTAATTCTTTTGTGAACGAAATAATAATATATAATAACTTTTTAGAGGGAGAGTTATTTCACTGTTTTATCTCAATTTTTCTTGTAAACTACATGTATAAATAAATGTTTCGAACACAGAAGTTGTTTGGAATATAGAAGAGAGTTGAGTGTTTTGTTTACATACACTACGTGTTTATCATACGCAAATATATTACACAGACGCAAATGAAAGAGAAATTATTTATTGCATGAGAATATAGCTGTGCGACTATACTGTATCATTTTTCTCTGACAATCAATTGATCGAAATCATACAGATATCCTAATTATCAGGATCATTGTACGGCAATGTTAACTCATTTTCTTTGTCATGTTCTATAAAAGTATGATTTTTCAATACACAGGAAGTCCCGCATTTTTCCATACATACTTCGGCAGTGGGTTCTACAAGTAAAAATAAAACTGAAATATTATATAACAAAAAGTCCATAAATGGTTTGTTAGGAATTTATGAGAAAAATGGAAAATATGTCTATGTCAAAATGACGCCAGCCTTGACGTAATCTTGACATCGACGAATTATTGAATTCAGTCGGTTGCGATTTCGCAGGCGATGTTGAATTTTGTAATTAATTCGTCTCTTGCATAGTCCTCACGCGACAAGACTGCACCTCTGCATTACCTCGGCACCTACATTCCCCCTCTTACCAGCTGCGGCAGTGGGGCAGCTAGTAAGAGGGGGAATGTAAACGCAAAGGTGCCGTTCTTGTCGCGTGAGGACTATACAGTAGCGTTATCATACCTTTCACATTTCTCAACTTCTCAACTTCATAACTTCTCAATGAAGCATCGACTTCTTGTTACACAACATTTTAATCTTATTTTTACATGTAGAACACACTGCCGAAGCATGCAAGGAAAAATGCGGAACACCCTGTATATTGACGTTTAACGCACGCTGCTCAGATTTTCACGCACCTCGCAAAACGGAACTTTTAAGTGTCTGATCTAACGAACGAGGATTTAGCTGCGCAGGTCCGCAAAAGTCTATGTTCTCTGAAAGGCCTCGTCGTACTTGCATTAAGCTCATTTCACATGGTCTTAACTCATCCGCCCACATTTGTGATTTATACAGTGTATGTAGCAACGAATCATAAGTAAATATGTGTGTCTGTGTTGTCTCGCTTTTGTCGATCGGAAGCAGTGGCTTCTGAACCTTTGACTCGATTATCGATTTCGAGAGATGTAAGTGTCGCTTTTTAAAAAAAAAGCCGGACGTTTTTAATGAAAATATTTTCGTAAACCGGAAACAGTTTGATTCGGTACACATTTTGAAAATAGTTAAACTTTTCGAAACATGTTACTTATTCAGCACTTTGAGTACTATGTGGACTAAAACGCGATCCCAGCTAAGCAAAATGAGTTTTGTCTTTACATATATTTTGTGGAAGTTGAACAAAAGTTGATTATTTCCTTGTAATATAATGCTTTTAATATTAGAAATGATATTTTGAAATTATCCTATTAGAAGAAATTAATTATACATATAATATTTTACCACTAGTAAATAACTCCTACTGATACTAAATAATTGGTTAGTGTAAGGTTATTCATTTAAACTCACGTCTCTGCATCGATGTTTACTTAAATGGATTCTATAATTAAGTTCGATGTCATAAATATAATTAACACTACGTTTACCAAAGAAGTCAAAGAACATCTGTTAACATTTTAATATAACACTATTACTTACCAAAGGGGTAAAAAGACATTTCAATTAATAACACCATTTGTACAAACAAAGTTAAAAGATACCTTTTAAAATTTTAATTGGACTCCATTTTGACCAGAGGGATCAAAAGAAAGCTTTTAAAATTTTAATTTAAAATTATAATGCACACAGCTATAATTATTTTTCCTCGATCGACTTTTCAACGTTTCCTGTAATGATTAAAAAATTAATTAAAAATAAATACATATATGTATATATAAAATGTAATTATAATTATGTACATATATATATATATAAGATGAAAAGTCAATCGAGGAAAAGTGATTAAAAACAGAAAATAATTATAAATTAAAATTTTAAAAGCCGTTTTTGAAATTCTTTTGGTAGATATAATATTAATAGTAATATTGAAATAGTTAAGATGGTTTCCAATTAATCAATTACAATTTACAATATGTCATTTTATTATTTATAATTCATTTTATTAAAAATTGAAGTCAATAAATTTCATGTTTTTTACGTAATATTCATTGCACATATTTTCTCCTCAAATTCCATTGTACATAAAAATCGAAAAATTCCATTCCAGAAAATTTAATTATTGTCCAACAATTTTCCTCGTTTTATGTTCACTTCACATCGATCCATTTACGTAATGATGCCTTCTTTCAAACGGAACTGCACCTTCCATTTCACACAAAAGTTACAATCGGTGGCATAAGCGTGTAGAGAAAAATCGTTAGAAGCTCAATAATTTAGAAGACACTTTATTTTTGGTACATAAAAGTCCTGACGACAACCGCAATAAAGTATCATATTACGGATTGTATATTTGACGCGATGACTCAAAGTTCGCTATTGCAAGCAATAACATGAAATATTTCTTAGAATATTGACATCTTGGTAACCTTGCTTTACAGCGCTTATGGTATACCATTTATGACCTATACACTATGGACGATTCGTTCTGTACACAATTAAGTATTCATGTGGACAATTGAAATTTCGATAATCGACGTTTTGGATAATTGAAATTCGGATAGTCAACGCTTCGGAGAATTCAAATTTGGATCATTGAAATTCAAATAATGGAAATTTGGATAATCGACGTTTCATATACTTGAAATTGAAATTCGGAAAATCGACATTTCGAATATTGAAATTCGGGTGATTGAAATTCGAGATTATTAAAATTTGGATAATCGACATTTCGCTCAATTGAAATTCAGGTAACTGAAATTCGGACAAACGACGTTTTACTTAATTGAAATTCGACTAATTGGCATTTCGAATAATTGGAATTCGACAAATCGTATTTCTAATGATTGGAATTCGAAAAGTCGTCATTTCGGAGAATTCGAATTCGGATAATAATCGTCGTTTCGAATATTTGAAATTCTGATAATAAACGTTTCTTCTATATTCAGTATTTGACAAATGAAAAGTTATTGCCCGACTTTTCAATCATTTCCGTCACTGGTGCACTGGCATTTACGGAGTCGTATAAATATCATTGCCGTCATTATCGAATACCTCGTCACGTCCTCGCCGTTGGAAAGCGAAAGGAAAATATGGATATGCGAGTCCGTTTGTTCGATTGATTAAACGACTTCTTCTGTCGAGCATAAAACCTTCGGATAACATCGAGATCAATTGCGGTCTCGCAGAGTCGCGATGCATTGCGATACTTGTTGCAAATAAAAGATACGACGCTCGGCCTTGAGCCGGTGATTAGATCGAGCAACAATCGCCGCTTCATTGATTTCCATCTTAGGCATTCCTTGTGGCCGAGCTCCGTTGTTAAAACACGTTTCGCGGGAAGAAACATAAATCATTACATGATCATCGATGTTCGACATTGTCCATCCTCGGTCAGCGGTGTGAATTCACGTCGTTGTTTACTCGGTTGATGTTGTAATACGTAATATACTGGTCTGCTGCTGCTCGCTGTTCAAAATCGAACGGCTATGCATAAACGAGAATATTTAATATAATATATTTGTAATATCAGTATACTTCTATATAAAGTTTTTGAAGTTATTCTGAAGAATAATAATAATAATTTATTGAAATATAAATATATTTCGAACATTTAATAATAATAATAAATTTAATAAATACTTTTCGAAGGATTATAATATACAATGGATATATAAATATACATTAAAAAAGGCTTAGTGTAATGATAAGAATGTATATGTATAATACATTTATTATTTTATATATATATGCGAAAAATAGTTCATGTAGTGTTGAATGATTTCGACAGGAGCACATTTTGATGTTGATAGTATTTTTTAGAAAATGTGCTGCTGAAAATTGAGAAGTTAAATATTTGTGAATGTTTAAAAACAGGCGCAGGTGAATTTAATGACAAATGAAAAGCATACGTCTACAAAGGAATTTATCAAAATGATTTAATCAAGTCAGATGTGAGTTTTCTTTGTAAATCGTATTGCGATGACATATGATATTGTTCACAGAACATGTAATTTGGAAATGATTTTAAGCATTAAAAAAACAAATTTGTTGAAAAACATAATTTTCTACAAACTTATTACGTGAAAATTATATAGATTAAGGAATTTACTATCTAATGAGATCTCGTGTGACACTCATTGATATAAAGAAAATCCATTAGAAAATAATAAGTTCTTTGCTTACAACATATAGTACCATTAGCCCTCAAGGTGCTAATCTCATCATTTTAAATAATGAAATCATGCTGCATTATTTATCAAATAACCTACTTTCGGATTAACAAACAACAGTGCAAACGGACTCTGCTTTATGTCCTGCTTAATTTGTTTAGTTTTGCAACTATCCATTGAAATGCTCCATGTTCCTTGATTAGACACTCTAACCTTTAACCTACTCAGTATTAAAATTGAAAGTATTACCTTTGTATATAGTATTCGACACTCTTTTGTGCCGAATACAGAATTACATATATATTAATTAAGAAAATAAATATTCAACGAATGGCATATACATTCCTCTTGAAAATCGTGTAAGAACGAAATAAAACGAACGAAATTTATAATTTTATTTATCAATTTTTTTTTTAATGTGGTTTTTCTACGAACTTTATTGAAACATGTGGAAACTCAAATTAATTATCTTCTAATAAACAATTTAGTACTTTTATGTAAAAAAATAACGAGCTGCGTCGACTAGACCATCAAAAAATATGCGATTCCATTTAAGAAAACTGATTATGTGACCCCGAAAACTATCCAACTTTTGTTTGAAACTTTCGTCATTATTATCGACGGTTTGCAAGATATATTTGTCTAGATCGATTCAAATGGATTACCCTGTGTGCATGGACAAGAAATAGTGTCGAGCGCTATACCAACACTTCAAGTGTCATCGAACGAGCTACCACCTCACATTAACGTTGATATCCTGCCTCGAGTGGCTTAGAAACGATTCATTTGCAGAGTGGCTGAGTTTTTAATGTCGTATTCTTTAGGCAACGGACGTTAAACCGGCTTATCGAGGAATTTTTCTTTGCAGTTCATAATGAGAAAAAGGCAGACGAGATTCAACTATGGCGAGCGATGTCGTCCGGTCTCTCTGGATGCTTACAGCGTAGACAGTGTCTCCGCGTACAACAGCGTGAGACGCAAAGGGGTAGCTAGGTCTTCGAAAAGGAGTTATGGGAATCCGACGTTCGAGGATTCGGTAAGTAATGATCAGTATAAATACATTTCATAATTTATTCCATCATTTTTCTCTAGTCGATTTTAAGTAACGATGATTTATTTCGCAATCGATGTAAGATAATTAACATTGCAATTTTGACAATTTTTATAGTACAATTAGTGTAAAACCTAGGCTCATAACTAAACTGCGGATTTTATGCATCTATTTAAAAAATTAATGCATCATCTGCATAATAGCAAAAACATTTCAAGAATTCAACACAAGAACTACCGACGATTGACGTACACTCCCCTCCAAAAGTATTACAGCACCTTCTTATTTAATATAAATTGCAGTTATTCATTCAGTTTAGGTAATGCCTGCGAATTTTATGGCGTCATATCGTCGAAAGTACATATTAAGTTATAAGTGTTTGTTACTTATTCGATTAATTTTCCCATTTATTACATTCTGTTCGTTAAAAACGTACATTAAGTTCATTTCATACTCCTCGCTTGGTAAGACACGCATCATTTCCCGATGTGTTTTCTAAATGTGTGGAACATAGTACAAAATACATTGAACCAAATGGAAACAGAAATAATAGACGAAATAATAAAACGGATGCCGAAATTAGTGCAAGAAATAATTAAAAACGCGGTGGATGTATTGCCGGAACGAAACATTAATTCTCTTTTATAAAATTGACCTTATTTTTATTATACTGTTAAATATATGTAACCTACTTGTTACAGTTTTATAAAATTAAGTTTGAAATAATAATTTCCTATAGGTTTCTCAAATTTATTTCATTTTCTGTAAGTGTCCTAATACTTTTGGAGGGGGTTTATACCTACTTCTACCACCCTTCTACCCTCCTTCGTGGTTCTCATGTTAAGGATGCTGTTGAATTACTTTTAAATGATAAAATATTTGTTAAAAAGGAAAATATGTTTATGTAGCTTCTGCGTGGTGCAATTAATACAGGTAATTTATATTTTGTATTAAGATCCGCAGTATACTGATGACACAGTGATCTGAAAAGTGGCACTTGAAGAGGAAAAATTATTTTAAATGGTATTTAAACAGTATCAGTTACTTTGAAAGGAAGTTTAATACATCACGTTAAAACATTAATCCTGATGAAAATTACGGTGCAGCTTCTTTCGATTATTAACAATGTATACATAAATCTCCTCTGAGAATTTCTGAATAAATAAAAGGGAAATGTTCAGTAGATAACGCAAAATTTTACAAGTAATTTGTAAATGGTAATATTTAAATTCCACAAGACGTCTCTAAGTATAGGGATAATAAATTCAATAAGATATTCTATAGGGGGTCCATATCGTAGAATAAGACTAATGTGATGTTTAATTTAACGTTTATTACATTTTCCTTTTAATTGAAAGAGCGATGTTCTGCTGTTGAATTTATTTTTCTGTTTACAGCATGCATTTATCACGTTCTTGTAAATATAAGTTCATTGCACAGGTAAATTTCTCAGACTTGTGTTCTTGTAGAATTTTTCAAATATTATTCGTACATTCAAACACTAATGTAATAACATTATTTCGTTTCATGTTCATTTTTCTTAATATAAGAAATCAGTGCTTCCACAATATAGCTTTCACGTTCCATCTAGATATCTGATGAGCGACTTCATCTAAATCATGATATTTGTAATTAATTCTCATCATCATGATATTGTAATTCATTTCGTACAAATAGATCGATCTAATTAAATGAATCTAAAGGCTACGAAATAACTATCCCCGATGAGATTAAACGAGTACGTGGACTCATTACGAAGAAAAAATTTGACGCAGTAGAATGCGTGCCTACGGTAGCCAAGACCGAACATTTTTCGACACCCTGTACAGCGACCCGATAGAAAACAATTTGTGGGCACGGAATTGAATTCCGCGCGTAATAAACGTCGTTAAACGAGAAAGCAGTGCCGCGCAAACTGATTAAATAGTATATCAAAGAACGCTGCCGACTTAACCACGTTAAACTAGCCTTCATTTAAATTCATCAAACTGCGACAACTTTGAAAGCAATCCAGAAAATTGCGTCCAGAGAAACCGATACGACGCGGTGCACAGTAGGCTGGAAACCGTTTTTCGTGGCCTAAATTGAATTTTTGAAGTTACAATCTCAAAAAGGAATTAAATCGATTGACAACCCTTCGAAGCTTCAAAATCCATACTATTATATTAGCGATTTGAAATAATTATATGTGCTGGGACAAAAGTAAAACATTTTAAGTGAATCATTATGAAGCATGTACCAACAGGTTTGAATTAATTTTTTATACATACTACTATTCGTGTTATCATTATTTAAATAGTTCCTCAAAATTATTAAATCGCTGAGCTTGCACAAGGCCTGTTATGTTTCACCCGCAGTCCCACTTTCTTTTTCAATCGCTATTCTTCTCTACATTCGGATTCTGGACCTCTTTAGATCCGAAATTACATCAGTCATGGTAAGAATAGTGTGTATGTGCGAACCATCACATAGCCAGAGCTTGCGTCAACCGTTAATTTCTTAAACAATTCCATATAATAGCCAATTCCTTTCGTTTCTAACAGACAAGGATTCATTCTTCTGTATGTATAATGTTTTCTTTTTATGAAGTTTTCTATATGACTTGATAATGGTGGCAACTTCTTTAAATTTCACGAAAAATTGAAATTTTGTCAATACATAATTCTTTTGATTGAAACATTATTGTTAAAGTAATGATTAACACGTTATTGCAACGTATGTACTTAAAGGATTAATATGCATGTAATAAACTATGTAGCATAACCTCTAACCTTGACATAACCTCTAACTTTGATGACATTTATAAGTTTCTGCTGACTTTAATCATCGGCCACAAGAAAATTCAGGCAAATATTAAAAAATAGAGTTCACCGTATTGTAACAGAACCAGTAGTTTTCAAGTGTAACACCAATTTCAATCGATTTTTAGTTGCTGAAACAGTCTTTCTAACCTACAGTGTTTCCATTTCATACGACTTACTGTATACTTTATGCATATGAATTTGAATAAAATTTGTTCAAATATAAATAAATTTGCTAATGTAAAAATGATTTTAGCACGTGATATAGCAATTTTATTTTCCATCTCCGAGTCACCTGTCGAGTGCAAATACATTATTATTAATATATTTTTGACTCGACAATACTTTAACAGTTAAAGTATACAGTAAATTCTCTCCAATCGTCCTCCAGCTTGTAAACAAAAATGGATAATTTGGAAAGATTATTCAAGCCTTGCGGCTCGTTTTTATAATTGCCGATTGTCAACAACTATAAAAATGATCCGCGAGGTTCGGATAATCGTATCTTCTCTTCCCAAATTGTCCACTGAAAGAATTTATTTAATAACTAATAGTAAATAAAAAAAATAACCTTGGCATAACCTTAACTTTAAAAGTATCGCTGAAATCATTTTGGCCACAAACAACGACGCTTCAGCTCGCTGTGCGACGACTAGGCGGTTGCTGAAACTGCTTTTAGCCCTGTTATCGTCGCGATAAAAGCCACGAAAGTCGTATTCCTACGAACATTGCGTTCTCGTTCCAGAGCGCCATACCGTCCCACCCTTTGAATTTTGCCGGGCTTTCATCTTTCTGTAACGACGTTAACGCAATCAACGAGGAATTCTCCAGCATTCCGCAAATTTCGGCGAAGATAGACGAGCTGCCGGCCGGGGCTGAAGTGAAGAACAGATACGCGAACGTGATACCACTTCCGGAAACGAGGGTGCCGCTCCAAAAAATTAACAACGACTCTCTTACGGAATACATTAATGCTAGTTACGTCAGGGTGAGTATTTTACTATTATTTATTAACGCTTTGCACGTTTCAGCTGGTCGAGTATTTCCGAGGGTTCCTTCCCTTATCGATGGGATGATTCGTGCAATTTGAGAGAACGGAGTGACGGCAACTCGGGGGCTGGGGGTAGTGACGACACAGTGTGTTCAGATTCCACGAGAAAGACTCGGTGCGCGTCTTAGTTTATACAGGGTGTCTCACTTACATGTGACCGCCCTATTAACTTCTTTAATTTTCAGAAAGTAAAAAATTTATGTGTAATTTGAATAGTATCACGTGGTCAATATTTTGAAAAAAAACAACCCTTGTGGGATTCTGACCACGTGATACTATTCAAACTACACATAAAAATGTGTAGGGGTGATAGATATTAGGGGGTGACAGATATTAATCTATCGGGAGATTAATATCTTCTATCTGTACTTTTCATTAATCCATTTTCTATTTTCAATTTCGTAATATATTTATATCTTTTTCTTTCTTCCCTTGTATTCTTTTCTACAGTCTCTCTTCTCAATTTACAATAATTTCATTGGAACGTGACGCGTGATACACGATTAAATAAAAAAAAACAAAATATTAATCCTCCAAGATTTGAACCAACAGAGATTTAAGAACCTGCTACAACCTTCGCTACCAATTACCACAGCTGGTGCAATACGTTTTAATTAGTTCAGTGTTTGCGGAAATCATAAAGATTAAATGCGAAATATCGTCAGAAGTAATGATCCGACAGCTTCAATTATGATTAGATCGCTGAATTTTTCAACAAAATATCAATTTTCTGCATCGTTTGCAAAAACTTGAAAATAAATAGCAGATCCATTCTTTCTTCAATCATTTTAATAGATTAAAAATAATGCATTGACATTTTTAAATTCTTTCAAATTTATTATTCCAATTATTTCAAATTGCACAATTGCACAATTTTGTCATAAATGCATAGCATCTGCAGTCTAATAATGATTTTTACCAAGGGTACTAATTTTGCATACAGCGCATAAATTTATTTTCCACTTAATTTTATTTAAAAAAAAGATGGGAATCTGATTGTGAGATACAAGAATTAAGATCAAATTAACATTTTCTTTACAGAAGAAGAAGTAACAATTATTGCGTTCGAGATAGCATTTATTATAAACATTAACGAGTCTCTAGCAGACTCCCTTGCAACATTGTAATTGTTAGCAGTGCACCAGGCAGCCGCAGATAGATAGTTAACAAAGCACATCAGTGTGTTCCGTGTGATCCAAGCAAAGGCAATAGTTAACACAGCGTTTTGTCTGCATGAGAAAAGGATGTTGCATAATGCATTACGAAGAATACGAATGCTTATTGCATAAGCTGCGAGCGCAGCAACACGCGGAAGCGGGACGGACGTTAACACCTGTTTGCACTGAGCGATTAGGAAGTTGAAATTATGCTTTTGTAGTAACAGAAATGATAATTGATCATCCACAAGGCGATTGATTCGGTGTCGTGATTATGTAAATACGAATAAGAAATATTACCACCTGATCTGCATCAATAAGCGTTTGCGATTGATTCATTCTGCAAACAATTATCTTCAATTAGTAATACGGGATATTGATTTTGATGCCCCTCGTAAATAAAATTCCATGACCTCTTTGTACATTAATTACAAAAATAACATTACAACTGTAATGATTCGAACGTTATGATACGTTCACAGTTACGTTGAAAGTGCACAAGTGCACTTTCAAAAACAATATTGTATAATAATATATTCGGAGAAAGAATTAAACATGAAAATTATTCTAATTAAATGTGATAGATATTTATGAAATCAGATATTGTATTATTAAAATATTGTTACTATATTGTGTACAATATTGTACGATAATGTATTGACAATATTTTAATATTATATTTCGTTACACAAATATCTATCAAATTTAATTAGAATAATTTGTTTTTAATTTTTCTTCCGATTGAATTCCACATCACTGAAAATGTTCGGTGATTGTACAATATTGTACATTATAGTACTTAATTACTCAATTTTCGATAATTAGATTAAATAAATTGCTGTCACACTAGGAATAAAAAGAAGTTATCTAATCTATAAGAAGCATGTTCAAAAATATTTTGTGAATAATTAATGTATTTAACTAATGTCTGCCTTCCTAGGATCAATGTTTCTTTGAATACACTTTTCCTAATGTATGTATCTATTTATATGTAAACTATCCGTGTTTCAATTAGTGAATGTACATGTGTTATGCAATGCACATCGAAATTCATTCGGCGCAATATCCTCTACTTCGTAATTAACATGAGCATGGTCCGAGTAATTAGTGGTATGAATCAATATCCTGATCCAGCACTCGCACATTTGTCGGAGGTATTATATGATATTTAGATTGAAATCGATTCAGTTGTAACTATCAGATTCCTGCCGACATACTAATGTCTAATAACTCATCATCAGAGTTTGTTAGTTAATGTTAATTGCTAATCAAACATCTCATTCATGGCCGCGAAACCAATATGTATGCTGAAATTGAGCAACTAATTTCATCTAAATATACATGCAAATGTATTAGATTACTGTAAAAATTAACAAACTTTTCGTATATGCTACAACAGACGATTTTTATTTTACGTTTACGAAACACTGTTCTGAAAAGTGTTTCTGTTCAGCTGTTTTGGCTACTCAGAAGCATATTGACTTGAAAAGGCTGTAGAAAATGATTTATAATAAAAATGAAATTTACACACGTAAAATTACCTTTTGTCCATTATTTTGAGCTTTTGAGAAATTTGATTTTGATTTCCAAAGTCCATACAGAATTATTTATAATAAAAATGCGATTTACACACTTCCAGTTTCTGAGGCATTTAATTTTGATTTCAAACGTAATGCAAAATTATTTATGATAAAAACGGGATTTATACATCTAAAATTATTTCTCATTCATCACTCTTCGCTGTTGAAAATTATGGATACATTATGTTGCTGTGCATTAGCAGGTACTTTTATTTATACTAATGTTTGCGACATGATTTTATTTCAGTTAATAAACTCCATTAAAAATCCAAAGTCACATCATCAAAGAGAAAAAAAAACAGTAATATAAAACAGAAAAAGAGCACGCCCGAGATCAAAATTTGTTATAACATTTACACTAAACTCACATATTTGTTGTAATTGGACGACAGTTATTTATAGAAAATAAAAATTGTCGAATTTAATTGTAAGAAACATAAGCAACATGAAAATGTCTTTCTACTTTTAATAATTTCAACAGATTGAAAATAATGTAACAACAACTTTAAACTATTCCAATGTCTCCACAATTTCGTACTTGACCCTATGAAGAATAAAAGTTGACTGATTGAGTGAGATGCCACTTCGCCTGTTCCATATAAATGTTTGTATTTCCAGGGACCAAAGAACGCGATGAGGTACTATATCGCTTGTCAAGCACCAATGGAGTCGACTGTTACCGACTTCTGGAGAATGATCTGGGAGCAGCAGTGCAAAGTGATCATCATGTTAACCGATCTCGTTGAAAATGGAGTGGAAAAGTGCACCGAGTACATTCCACCCTCGGAAATAACTGATTGCCACCGGTTGTACGGTGATTTCCAAGTAACTCTGAAGAAGAGAGAAACCAAAGAAAAATATGCCATTTCCACGCTTCATTTAAAGGTAAACGACTTTTTTTGTTATTCATAGAATCGCTGTACTGTGATATTTCTGAAACATATTACTATCAATTTATTAAATTCGTAATTTACTAGATCGACAGTACATTGGATAAGTCAA
This sequence comes from Megalopta genalis, assembly GCF_051020955.1. NCBI lineage: Eukaryota > Metazoa > Arthropoda > Insecta > Hymenoptera > Halictidae > Megalopta > Megalopta genalis. The sequence continues at coordinate 19,420,794 of NC_135014.1, forward strand.
TGAAATCCAGAATACATTTATCAGATTAGTGATACATTCGTTACACTTATTAAATCACTAATATATTTATTAGATTAATAATAAATTCGTTAAACTTATTAAGTCAATAATATATTTATTGGATTATAATAATAAATTCGTGAAACTTATGAAATCAATAATACATTTGTTATATTAATAATAAATATATTAAATTTACATCAGGAATACATTTCCTAAATTAATAACATATTTATTAAAGCCATAATAATTTTATTGTAATACTTTTACACTGAATTATTGTAACATTTATTGTAAATTATTGTAAAATAATGGATACAAATTCCATACTCCTCTGTAAACATTAATTAATTTATATATGTATATTTTTCAGGCATGTTAGACTATGCCTCGTCATATACTTGTACATAATTACTTAATCAGAAAAGTATTGATAAAAATCTATCAACTAAATTAGTATATTATTATATTCATATAAAATACAATATCAGTTTTACAATATTCAACTATATTAATATAATAATAATATAAATAATATAATTTATTATAATAATAATAATAAAAATAAACAGCATAATTCTGTGTAATACGTAATGATTTCAATTTGATTAAAATTGACAATTATATGCACTTTTTCACGATTATAATAAATGCAGTCTTATCACTGAAAAAGCGAAGATATCTATTAATGAAATATGTCCATTTAAAAAAACGCAGTAATGTAAATTAACAACATTACTGGTCTACATATTTATTATTAATGAAATGTTTCACGATTGAAAATCTCTTTTATCAAATTAAATATTATTTTGTACGTTCAGTTTGGTTTTCTATATATATACTTCAATTCTCTCCTTTGAAGTATCACTTTCTCTCACTTTTCCAATTATTCCGTTCCGACGTAACCCGAGGAGTACCTTTTGATGACACAGACGGTACGCGCCTAATTAAAAGTACGATTCCGTGGTTACAACTTCCAAGAACGATTGCCGTTAAAAGTTTCCGGCAATAAAAGCAATCTGCACACTTGCGCGGAATGGGGTACCGCACACCCCAGCTATATAGCCTGCCTCGATTTATGGTTGGCTCGTCAGTAACTTCTTTGGTCCCCCGACCGTATAACGTTTTATGTTATATAGATGAAATGGAGTCCAACGTGCCTGTATATTCATGTACAGTTTTCTTTAAAAAGAGTGACTTTTTTATTCGCTCCTTTAAAAAGGGGTTGTGAACCCCGATTTGCGCTAAGTTTAATTATTTGTAGCTCTTGAGAACGTTAATTGAATTCGATGAAATTTGCGACGTGCATGTACAGGGTGTCCAGAGAGGTTGAAGTTACTCAGATCAAATAGATGAGAAATGTTGATATACACCCCCCTGTTTATGTTTGTAAAACATTTTGCTTCACTACACATTTATGTCAATAAGTCACAATTTCAAATATCAGAAAGATTCAAAAATTAAAACCGTGTCACGTTGGAGAAGGAGGTGTTTCCTTTTTGTTTATAAACATCAAGAAATAGTATTTAGAGAAAACGTTAATTAATGTATGCTTTAAACGAGAAAATTTGATAAAAATGTTAGGTGTCGAATTATGTCTCGAATTTATAAATTCTGTAGTCTATACATATATTCTTAAATAATAAATTACAATATATATTATCTTCATTCGATTGACATTAATAAGTGTAGTTTACATAAATATTTTATATTATTATTTACATAAATAATAAATTCCTAAATGGCACCTGTTACAGTAAATTCTCCTTAATTAACCCTCAGCTTGGAAACAAAAATGAACAATTGGGGAAGTGAGCCGGAAACGAGCCGCGAGACTCGAATAATCGTATCTCCTCTTCCTATATTGTCCAATTTTGTTTACAAGCTGAGAGACAATTGGAGAGAATTTACTGTATTTCGCAGTACCAATATTCTAGTCTAGAACAATCTTGATTGAGAGTAACTTCACCGATCAAAGTGATATCATTGCACTTTGTGACATACATATGTATAGAGTGGCAGGGACGTAGAAAGTGCATTTGTCATATCCTGAAAATATCACAATGTTTTGCAGAAAATGCTTATTATTTTTAGATTATATTACCATTTTCATTATTATATTTTCATTTTTATACTATATCGTCGTTTTTGTATTAAATTACCGTTTCCATTACTATATTTTCGTTTTTGTATTAAATTATCATTTTCATATTTTGTTATCGTTTTTACACTATATTTCGAAGTATAAATTTCTGTGCTACAGATCAGACGGCAAGCGTTTCTGTCAAATATCGAAAAAACTATTTATTACACCAATTTATATATCCTATTATAATTTTGGCATATTATACAAAAGAATAATTCAGGAATGTAAACAATACAAAATGAACGTACATAGGTAATAAATATACGTCATTTATTATTCTTCATTACAATTTTAACATATAATATTCATATTTGTGTGTATTTTAAAAAAATGAATCTATGAATAAATAGTATAAATTGCCATAATCGCACAGTCGGGTCGCAATGACCCGACAGCTATAGTCCGTCGGTGAATAGTTCGGTTTTTCGATAGAAAGCAGTTGAAGTCATAATAGCTGTCCTCCTCATTCCTATTACTTCAGATTTACAACGTACGAAAGAAGTGGACAGCTCTTCTGACTTGGAATTTTTTGTTTCGAAAGATCACAGTTACAATTTCAAATAGATCATGATGCATGCGTGGTAGGACGTTATTATTACGCACATACTCATGCGATTTGAAATAATAACAGAACAATACGTATAATTCACACGATTAAGATGATTACAATCGTTATTTATTTGTCAGTCTTTTATTTACAATTTACAATGCTCAATTACAATGCTTTATTAAATTCAACGGTTTCTCTTTTATTTTTCTGGAGATAATTTGCAATTTATTTGTGCAAACATTCGGTTGATTGAACGTGAATGCAATGTGTAGAAATGCATAAGAAACGATGGTTGCGCAAATGACTCGTCTCGCGAAATGATGTTAAAATTGAAATGATTTTTTCTTCATCTTAAATAATTTCGTCTTTAGTCTTCGTGTTGAGTAGACTATTATGTAAATGATGTAAATGATATAAATGATGTACAAATGATATACAAGTGATGTAAACGATATACAAATGACGTAAATGATATACAAATAATGTAAACGATATATAAATGATGTGAACGATATATAAATGATGTAAACGATATAAAAATTATAAATAATATAAATAATAAATGATCTTAATATCTCAACGCCGAGATCGATCTTGAGACAAGTTCTGTTTGGGTCGACATCCAGGAAACCGAGGGTCGAGAGTCACGTTATAGAGATCGCGAGATATCTCCTAATTTTGAGACATCCTGTACAGAGATTGATTTCAATTAGATGGATTTTCTTAATTTCCGTTCTGTCGACCTTTGACCTGGATCGCCACGCGGTGCTACAATACATATACAGGATATTGGCAACAGGTGGTAGCCAAGAGGTGATCCTTCGGGGATAATGCAACACGAAAATCAACAACGAAGAACAGCGGTTTCAGCGCGGCTTTCAATTCTTTCGTTTGTATTCTGTTCTTATGTTGTCACGAAGAATTAGCCCTTGAATTGTTTGCCACCTGTTGCTAAACTCCCTGCAACGAAATGCGCCCATGCAATAGAGCAGTAGTACATTGCCAACGATCCGGAACAGTTCATTCTACATTTCACTTCCATGATGTTTACGCGTTATGTGACCTAGGTCGGGTATTAGTCTTAACACATATAGCGCAGTGTGTCGATCAAATATTGGTTACACTAATTTTTATCCAATCCATTTTCATTGTAATGCATTCGAATAAACTGAATTTGACTAGAATGTTTCAGATGCGAAAGATATATATATATATAACTCTTTATAATAATAATAATATCATCCAGTATAATAAATTTCAATTTCCTAGTTTCGATTTAATTAATTAAATTGCTTTAGCTTTAGGGGAATTTTAATGTTTGATTATAGGCGATAAACAATTACAATATGGCTTTCGAACTTTAATTTTTAAAAAAAAGTCATCATCCTGCGATGATTTTTCGCATAGTTGTGGTCGTTCCAAGTTGGCCAAGTTTATCGACCGAAAGATCCTATGATAAAGATGTGTGTTAGATTTCTTTTTTCTTTCTAGTTCTTCATTACCTATAAACAATTTCGTCAATTCATTGCCTTTTTTCAATGATTTAAACACGGAATAGTCGCTAAATGTGATTTTAATGCTGCCTTAACCATCTTAACAATTATACTATTGATTCTAATCATTCTCAGCTTTATTCATTAATTTTTCAAAACATATTTTTAATGACTTTTTTTGTAGATAGATTTGTAGATAGAACTCTTTCGCCCGTTTCTACTGTAACGGCAATTTATTTTATCTAATTTCCGTAGATTCAGTAATTACGTGACGATTAAAAGTACGCTGGTTCAAAATGACCCGGTAACCGCAGACAGGGAGTTAAACAAACACACATAAAAGAAACGAAAAGAATGTCTCATTTTCAAAGAAAAAAAATTAATCAATTTCTTTTAAAAAAAAATTAATTTCTGAACCGTCCATGTACTGTATAAAGTGTATTACTTACTTGTTCGTACGCATCCATGAATAAATAATAACGAATTAATGAATGTCGTTTTTTCAGAATTTGGAGAACAACACGTTCCGGGAGGTGTATCATATTTGGTATTTGTGGCCTGTCAATGGCGCACAATCGGACGGAGCAGGCTTGATAGCCGTGCTCCTTGAGGCGAGGGCTCTCCAAAGGGGTGGCCCCGGACCCATCGTGGTCCATTGTAGTCCCGGCACTGGACGCACGGGGACGTTGATAGCTCTTGACCTAGGAATTAGACAATATGAGATTACGAGGACTGTGGACGTGCCAAGGGTCGTTTACACTATCAGACGGGATCGTGCTGGGGCAGTCCAGACGAAAGAACAATATGCATTCATTTATAAGGTGATTCTCTTTCTTCTCTTGCGATCCTCGCGTGTCCACCATCGGACAAGTCCACTGAATAATTTAATAACTGTAATAATTTATCGAATAAAACTGTACTTATGACTAACTCTTACTCTATGATATCGTGTCGGACTCGTGATGGAGATTCTGAGCAAAGACTAATAAATACGTATGTTGTTTAGTTTCCTCAAATCGAAATAATATTCTATTTGAAATAATGTAACAACTTATCTTGAAATCAGTATTTGAAAGAAAATTATCGAATTACCTTTAGATACAGATGGTAATATATTCTTGACATAAATTTTATGTATATGTTTAATAGATATTTAAATTATAATAGCTGTTTATTGAAAATTTTAATTCCGGTAGATTTTTAATATTAATTTGAATTATAGTAGATTTTTAATATTTTAAATTATAATAGATTTAAATAGAGCTAAATTTAAGTTACAATAGATGTTTAGATAAAATGTAATTTATGGTAGATCATTAGTAAAAATTTAATTTGTAGTAGATTCTTAGTAAAAATTTAATTTATAGTAGATTTTAATTATAAATAAATAGTTGGTAATAATTTATAGAAAATTTTTATTAGAAATTTAACATAACTAAACAAATTATTTGGACTGATATTATGTGGCAATGTCTACTGGAATTGTTATTTAGCTCCTTACCCTATTTTGGCGAATTTCATTCGCAATAGAGACTTCTTGTAATAACCTATTAAATATGGATCTTCTTTCGTTCTTCCAACTGGGAAGAAAAATCCTGTTTTCTTGTCATCAATATTCAAACATTATAGTAATTGTAGGCACACAATAAATATAAAAATCCTTGTTCCACTGAAATATTATTATAATTGAAAATCTTCTTAATCGTTCTAACTGTGAAGATAATGCTACAGCAAAGGGTTGAAGGAAAATTATCGAGCTGCTTCTGCATACAGCACAATCATTGAGAAGCATATTTGCAATTGGCTGCTAGTAAATAAGATGACACTACAGATGATACTATATAATAATATATAATATATAATAATAATTGTTTATTATTGAAGACAATCGTTTGACCCAAATGGAAAATTCTGTCACCCTGTTATGACCGATTAGGTGTACCTTGCATTACTGCCTCCTATTTAAGCTCGATAAAGTAACTAAAAACATCGAACAACAAAGTTTAGGGAGCCGTTCCAAAAAGAAAGCTTCAATCCTTAAATCTATGTTAGGATCAGTCACGAAAACGATTTTCCAATGTAGTCACAGTCGTTTCAATCCGAGAAATTGTCAAGAAAATGCATCATCTCCGGTTTCACACCTGCTTTATTATGGAAAAACATGTAACAAGAAAATAAATGACACATAGCGAAAGTAGAAGCTTCAGGCTTGAAAATGAGTCCAGGTTTAGTAATGTACAACCCTTGTTTACTAGTTTAAATGTCGAGAATTGATCGAAAATTAAAAATTCTGTTTAGACGTTCTGGAGCCATTTTATGTTTCGTACATATTCGAAAAGAATTGACGAAGTTTGACCTGTTTTAGGCACTAAATTTGTACGCGACCAAACTAGCTGGCGGCGTGTTGGACTCAACGTGAATATTGGAAGCCTTCTGCGTCGAAAAGAGATTAATGCAGATCACATACCCGAGTTGATGAAGGGTGAAAGAAACATCACGCGGACGACGAGACGGAGAACGAGATTATGAGGCACACGAGATCGTAGGATTATCCACATAGAAAATATTATGTGATAATTGTGCGAAAAAAAGGCGACTTGTGATACCTGGACCATTCTGATGATCTACTTGGCGGTCTACTTGTCTTTTCCTTTCGTTGGATGTTCGAATTCCGTTACAACATTATAGACTTATTAATTTCAACGGCTTTGTTAACGAAGTGTCACGTGTCGATTTTCATGAAACTGAGAGTTTGTCGAAGTAGTAAATCTTGAATGTTTTTACTTGAGTATTCTATTTCATGTCTAAAATTTATAAATACTCAGTGGTTGTAAATATAACGTCGTTCTGTTTTATTATTCTGCACTTTCTATATGGACGTGGTCTTGTTAGATTTTTAAGCACAATTTATATAGCCGAAGGATTTATCAATCATTGCAAACGGATAAATCTGAAAGATACAAAACGAGTTTTAAAATTCGCAGTGCTTAATATTTTATTCAATGAAAGAAATAAAGTTCGACGTTACAATGTTTGAATGCATAATAAGATAGAAATAATTCAATTCGCAGCATTTTAATAATCTACTAAAATATTTATCGAGTTTTAATAATTTACTGAACTATCTTGTTAAAAATATTTTATCGCATTTTAATAATCTACTTTAAAGTTCTGCAACACATATATCTGTTTTATGAATTTATTCTCAACTGCAAAGTTATTATCTTTCATTGATTAATCTTATTCACGTCTTGATTACTATAGTAAAATATTCTTTTTTTGAAAACATAAATGCTTTCCTGTAGTTTTATAAAACATTGGTTCACAACATTTCGTATCCAATTCCCTTCAAATTATATGAAAGCAGTTTGCATCCTTTTTGTTTTTAATTTCATAACCGAAAGGGGAAGACAAAAAGCAAGGTGTTACCGCATCCAAATGAAAAAGACCAGAACTGAGAAACAGAAATTCATTTGTGATATCCAAAATATCTGTCGATATTGTTCAGCTTCTCATTTCTAAAGCCTCCACGATTTCGTAAATCTCTTTATATATTGTAGATTTCGTCTCCTTTGTCAGTATATATGTATTATATGTTATATGTATATTTATAAATAAAGTTAATTAAGCATAGTTTGAATATTTAACGTTGGTAGCTGGTAGGGTCATTTCAGAAAGGCTATCGCAAAAAACGATTTCTTTTTATATATATTTCGCAACTGGTATTGCATCGAAATTTTCGATGATAACAAAACGTCTTTCTTTCAATACTTTACATATGTATATAGATTTGGTCATCGTAATAGTTTGCACAATTTTTTGCGGAAACGACAAAGAGAGGGTTATATCCAGAACCATTAATTTTAATCTAATTTCATAGTATTATATAATAGCAATAATTTTTAGAACATATATTTTCTGAATCTTACAAATTCAGCTTTTGATACTCTTTAGGTGCAACTACTTATTTTACATGCAATCACGAATGATATTCGAGATTTTAATTAATGGAACGTTAAAAGATAATTATTTTGTTAAAAATACTGTGAGTCAGTATGACTATATTAACAATAAATATAGATCTACTCACTAGTCGATATAAACCAAAATTTGGTTTAATTAGTTAACTTAATATTCCGATTTTTATACCAAGTTCTATAAATAATAAAAGGTTTTTTATTTCTAAACATATTATTCAGTATGTTGTTTAAGTCCTACTAATTAATACAACTACGAATCTGTTTAAACGATAGTGCGCTAGGAGGATTTAAAGAAAATTGTCCACTTGATCAATCAAATTCTCTTTCTTCTATAAATTTTATACCCAACACAATGTTAATTATTTCTAGAAAGACTTTCAAAGATTCCAAGTAAATATTTTCATTCCATTTTCTATTGTATACATCTAAAGAAATTGTGCATGCTACTACTATGAACACATTTTTCTGCATGGATTATACAAGTGAAACATCTGTACAGTGACTCGAAGTTTTATTCTTAAACATGCAGAACGTCAATTATAATTACATTAATAAATATTATCTAGATTTCTTAGTCTGCTCTGAATTTTATTTTTAAATTTCTATTCTCGTAGCATCTATTCTGCCTCCTTCTAATATGAACAATAAGCATATATAATTTGTATAAATTAACATAGTAGTCTTATTTACAAATATTTATGAGTCACTGTAAAAAATGTGTATATGATTTCATACCATGATTTTATAGGAGTAGTACTGCGTTATAAAAGATTCGCAGAATCGAAATCGTTCTTTCTTTCTTTTCCAATCGTCCTAAGTATTATCGAATTATTGTTGTTATTGTTATTGTTGCTGTTATGACTGTATGTACAGATTATTCGATTCGTAGCATCTCGCTCTCTACTATCGCGCATATAGAAACCAGTCAGAGATAGGTTTAATTGTATCCGTTAGGTTTGGTGAAACAAAGAAAACGATTGTATTTCTTGTTTGCAAATGTTTGATACTACGACGCGTGCACAGTGGTTACGATGTGTGAGACCAATCTAGGTAATCAAAATTCAAACATGTTTTTAAGTAAAGAATATGTTTTAGTTCTATCTCGAGATTTAATAAGAAAAAATGTAAAGCAAAAGAAATTTAGTAAAAGAACGCAGGAAAAATCTACGTTATTTTAGATTGTCCTGTAGAGAAACTTTTATGGATAATTCTTCTAGATGACCTACTTGTTACATTTTTGAATTACTTGTAAAGAAATCCGAAGAAATGCTTTCAATTGTAAAATAGATTACTTTTGTTACATTTTTATCACTGCCTTTCTCCTTCTTTCAATTTTCTACTTAAAGCTTTGTACCTTTGTCACAAAAGTATTGTTCACGTAGTTGGTTTTAACTTCTACGTAAGAAATAGAACAAATATTTATTTCTTTACTTTTTTTCACTTAGACATCAATAGCTGCATCATTAGGATGCAAACATCAAACGTCTACATGTTGTCACTGAAAATAATATACATACTTAATAAAAAAAAGGAGTGGACAGTTAACAATGTATTTAGTTACGTATGACAAAGTATGTGCCTTCATTTAAATACACCTTTAAGAAGCAAATCTCATGAACAATACATGTAACTAAATTTTCGAATTATGTTATAATTCTTGTTCTCATACGTTACTTTATGAGTATCAGAATAAGTGAATAATTGATTTCATCTACTTTGTTATTTTATTTGAAAAAAGATTGAGTAAACGTTTCCCTGTTTGGCACATGTTTTTGCTTGTACTTGAAATACTCAAAGTCTTACAATATATCAGACAGAACTAGAAAATGCTAGTTTGATCTTGATATTGACATCATTTATGTGACGTTGATCTACTCCGCAAGTGGGGTATAGGAAGCAATACATTAAACTGTATTATTGTCTTCTAAGTGTCTACCTATCTTCAGACAATCTATAATTTTTGTTCACCTAGATCAATGGAATCGACCACTGTGCGATGTCGTAAGTTTAGACGAGCGTACACACTGCAGACACGTTCACGGTCAATTGTTATTTCGTCAAGAGCTTGACAACGCTGAATTTATCCCATAAATCTTGTCTTTGCTATTGTCATATGTTTATAATAAATATATTTTGTCAGACCAAACATAATTTCTCTGCGAATAGTTATCGTCATCAACGACTGAAGACGATTATGTTTTACGACGAACACAAACGCTTGTACATATGTCAATGTTATTCGGTTTCAACAAATGATGATGCGAACAAAGCTTGTATCATAACTGTACGATCAGCGTAGTTATTTGAAACATTTTTCTATTGCAATGTATTTTACTTGCCTCGATGTTTTGCTGAAGGAGCTAGATGCCAATTCAAATCTTTAATTATTTAAAAAAACAACGCTGTCGTTTTTTGTCTGAAACTCATTCTACCAAGTAAAGTAGAATACATTGCAGTAACAATGATTTGTTCTCTATTTTCAAAGCTCACATTAATTCTGCAGATAATTTGTTAATACGTCTTTGCCAATCATGGTAAAACCACGACCCGAAATCTTGTGTTCACTGCGCATCTTTGTTAGTAGACTGCGGATTCTTACACAAACCAAAAATAGTACCGATTGTAAGATGTAGAAATTAACACTAGAACTACCGAGCCCTAGACACGTCTAACGTATATTGTTTTATAACAATGAGAATGTTTGATTTTCTTTAATAATGAAATTCACGAAAAAACCTTTCATAGTGGCATTTTTATAATATCAGAATACATTGTTAAATTATACACATTCAAATAACTTGTTGAATTCCAGTTGAAATTATCGACAATTTTAACCAATTTTTCAAGCAATTTTATTCTCTCGAATTTAGACTTGAACACGTTAAAAAACGTTTAACACAAAATCGAAGTGGTTTAATTCATAAAACTGAAATTAGAATGTTAAAATTAGCGACTTTTATTGCGTTCTAAGCATCCTAGTCAAATTCAGTTCGTTCGAATATATTACGAACAAAATTTATTTTTGTAAACCAGTCCAAAATTAGTATCATATGTGCGACACTCGGCGTGTTAAAAGGACAATTAGAAAATTGCCGGTACTCAAAGTGTTAAGAAATCAAAATTGTATACGTATCTACGATCATATATCACGAGCGAATTGTATTTCCAAATGAATGTTTCAATTTTTCTCAAAATTATCAGCATTCGCGTGCAGAAACACAAGGGATACAGGGTTGATTTGTAACTACCGTCGAACAGTTATTTGTAAACGTTTAGATCAGTTGATAAGCTTTTCTATTTATAAGAACAATTTTAAGTAACCGGACAAAGATATTGCAACAGCGTATAGCTACAAAATATTCGTACACCTTTTAAAACGGAATAACTATTTTATAATTTGGTCTAAACGGTCTAAATTTTTTCTATGTTAGAGCAATTAGTTTTCTAGACAATGGCTGAAAAATTATTTTCAAAAATTGCTATTTATTGGAATGGTCAATGAATTAAAAAATGACGTTTTCTCAACTCTTTTATCTGAGCCTATAACGAAAAAAGAATTATAAAAAGAGTTATTCCGTTTTAAATCGTGTACGAATACTTTCTACACCCACTGTAACAATCTCAGAGAAACGAATGCGCGTATACACTTGGTCCCGCGATCACTGAGAAATGGAAATTGACCACAATGGATATCGATGCATATCCGATAGTTCCAACGTTCACGATTACGACAAGATCAATCTACGATAACGATTCGCGTTTGTAAACATACGGAAGTTCTCTCGTCACTATGATATTTCGGCAAACAACTAACCGCGTTGCCAAACAACTAAATTTATACGTTTTTAGAATACTAGCAGTTAAACTGTAACCGCGACGAGAGTAGAATGATAAGTATCAATGATCTCATGTACTAAAAACTCCGTATTAAGACGAACGAAAGCACCGTCAAACGTAAGCAAAGAACACTTTTCTCCGACACCGTTACCGACTAAGAATGTTGTTTTCCATGGAAACCGGGATGCTTTATTATCGAACGTGAAACAATGCCGCCTGTAAAACGCGAAACATGCGTATGCAACAGTAGAATATTTTTTACCATTTCTTGAACAGTAGTTATGTATATGTACTATGTGAGAACGGAATATGGTGTAACATTATCTCTATGTATTAGTATCTTTCGGCTTACTTAACATTGTAATGGCTAAGTGAGTAGTACGTAGTTAATCGTGATCATATAAAATAACGTCTGTGTGATATCATCGAGTAATATCGAATTTGGAGATCGATGAAAGAAGCGTAACACCCTAAAATTCGTGAGCGTCGTTTCCGGCGCGCCAGATCAATGTCGTTCGATTAAGCGTAATTCACGATTACGGCCAGAAATTTCGGGGAAAAAATCGACAGGATTGTCCTTCGGCGTGTATATCCACTTCCGCGTTCACACAACTTAACAGCTGCTCACGATACGTTGACTGTGAAGACAGTATTCGTGTACTGTTTTTTGTTAACCTTAATTATACGTATGAATAATCGATTCGTTTATTATTTTAGAGTCTCGCTATAAACTAAACTTATTGTTTAGATACATTTCGTTCACGAAAATGGGAGCTATGCTTCCTTCGAAGCGTCACCTGCTTTCGTAATTCTGATAGCATAGTACAGGGCTCGGAATTAACCGGCACGCAATCGTGAAGATTCCGAGGACCACGCCTCCTGACTCCCGTCAGGACGGAGCGCCTCAGGCGCGTGCGCCCGTTGCCTCATGAGCGCGCGAGTGTGCATGTGCGCGTGTGTGTGTAGCATTTAGGCAATCAGCGGGGAGCGAGACGCGCGACGGGACTCAGGAGGCGTAGCCCTCGCAGTTCTCGTGTCGAGTGCCGGTTAATTCCGAAACCTGGTGCAGTATAACACTCGAACGACGGACCTTTTTCACAAAGATATCATGCTTAGAATCAATTATGATTATAATTATCAATTTTGTCCAAGATATTTCTTACTGGAGCATGCGAAAATTTAAATTAATTGTCCGGGACTGGATACGTGGTCCGGTAACAATGTTTATACTCCGGGTCAAAATGGACCCGAACCTCGGCGTTCGAGTGTCAACGGGATTATTTTTAGTACGTTCTAAGTACAAACGTTCGAAATCTAAATGTAATAGAAACTCCTGTATCGGATCAAATTGTTGGGATAAAAATGTGTTCATCGACAGTGGCCGATATTTAATAGGACAATCTGAGATTGAGATACCAAAAATGAAACTAAATATTTAGTGATATACGTGTTTAGTATTGGTATTGTAAGACAGATATGTATCTATATTCAGCGAACCATAGAGAGAAAACCTCTTTGTATAACGAACCCTTTATAACCGATGAATAAACGCGTCTCCTCTTATCACGAAGCTAAGGTGAAAGCTAAGGTCCATCAGTTCATGTGTATGCCTATTATAACATTCGATATAAAAGATACACGTATGATTATACTAGAGATTGAAAACTGGCGAACAAAATATGACAACGGTGTTGAATCGCATAGTCATCGCGGCAACTGTGTTGACTGCGCCTAACAATAGTTGGACCAAGAAAATAAATGTAATTGTTCGATATGCACAACTTTGTCTCCGATCATTTCACCCTTTTTCGTTACTCCCGAGGGTTACGTCTGCTGAATCTTGTGTCGCGTAAAAATTGTCTGCACTGTTCTCAAGAAGTGGGAGTTTCTTCTTTTCACATTCGAACGTACACCCCCCTGTAAAAGTATTAAGATACTTACAGAAAATGAAATGAATTTGAGAAACCGACAGAAAATTCTTATAATTTCTTCAATTTATTTCAAACTTAAGTTTAGGAAACTGTAACAAGTAAATTATATTATATATAGGGTGTCTCAATATTATAGTAATTCCGGGAAATTAGGGGTTTCCGAGGTAATTTGAAGTAACTTTTTCCTTTACGCAAATGCATTCCACGGCTTCGTCTACGAGTTATTAATGAAAAACGCTAACCAATGAGAAGCGAGCTCGACTAACACGAAGCGGCTAAGCCAATATCAGCGTTTTTCGTTAATAACTCGTTAACGATGCCTCGAAGAAAATGTTTGTAAAGGATAAAGTTGCTTCAAATAAATGCCTCAATTCTTGCTTCAATCATTTTAATAAGTTGATGATGTCGCACACTGTTGTTCTTAACATATTCAAGAAAACGCTGGCTAGATTCACGCTGGTATATACATCCTGCACGTGCGATTTCAGGAAGAAACATTTATTTCAGCTCTAGGGTGCGCAATACATATACTGCTTCAGAAGCACCGTGTACAAAGGGTGCCAAATCGACCGCTTTGATATGTGCTTATACATGAAGGTGTAGCTACTATCCGCCTTTCTTCTCCACATTTATCCTGGAGACGATATTTATTCGCTGACAACACCATGCCGGGTCAATAGTCGCATGCCCCTGAGGAGGATGTTATCGGTATCTCGGGGAAGTTTAGCTGAAAACTAGTTTCTTTCGTTCCTTATGTGCACGAATTTCATGAGTCATAAATGACGCTCTCATTGGGTGATTTCCCAACCACACACACACAATTTAACACTCGAAGGACGAACCTGTCTTATCCGAAAACTAGTTTCTTTCTTTCCTTATGTGCACGAATTTCATGAGTCATAAATGACGCACTCATTCGGCTATTCCTCAACCAATTTAATACTCGAAGGCCGAACCTGTCTTATCCGAAAACTAGTTTCTTTCTTTCCTTATGTACACAAATCTCTTGAGTCATAAATGACGCACTCATTGGGTTATTCTACAATCAATTTAAAACTCGAAAGACGGATTTCTTCAGCAAAAATATAACCGAGTATGCTTAAGATCATTTATTTATTGATTTATTTATTAATACTTCAATCCAAGAATCATTTATCATTTTATTTAGCAAGCACTTGAAAAACAAAGCACTTGATTCAGTATTTTGCCAATAAAAACAGAACTTCTACGAGTATAAGATTTTAAAGCTGACAGAAAAATTTCAAAAAGTTATAGAACAGTAACTCATTAAGTAATATTTACCGTAGACATTAAAAAATCGTTTTTCATTCTCTCGAACAACCCAAAATACTAGGATAAAGAAGCCAATTACTGTATCCTGTTAATAACCTCCAGGAGTTTCCGATACTAAACGCAACGTTAGCAATTTAAATGACATTTCTTAAGGACCTACAGATATATTTCAAAGTTTTTTTTTTGTCAATATAAAGTTTCCCATGACACAAGTATCAAGTAGAGCTCTTATTAATATATTAAGTGGTTTACTCATGAGATACCGGATACATAGTTTGGCATTTTTCATAATCATTACACATTTCCAGTACATTCTGTTTTTTAAATCTTTGTCTGACTTTTTCTAAAATATGTAAATAATTAATTGCGTAAAACGGTTTTCTCTTTTTTTGTCTTTCTGTTAGAGAATTCTCTGTATTGTTATTATTATTGTTGCCACTATTATTGTTATTATTATTATTACTGTTGCCGTTATCACTATTTTTTTTAGTGGTGGAGAGGAGATACTCTTACATTCGGGGTGAGCAACTCCCCGAGTCCAAGGCTTCGGTCCTCGAGCCTACCCGCTGAAACCTCCCCTCTCTCCCACAAATAATCTCCGAAGACGAAACCGCGCTAGCATTACTTTGGCTACTATTGGCTATTACTATCGACGCTATCGAGCGTCCCCCATTTCGATGCCTTAATGGGCCTCAGCGTTCCAATCGGAGGCAATACTAGTCGCGCTTGCGGCGCAGCACCCATTCCATATGCTGCGCCACAAGGTCCCAGTCGCCCTTGGTTTCTAACATCGCATCGACAGTAGTGTCCGGTGTGATGCCCTGGCCGATGGCACACACCACCCTTCCTCGATCCTCCGCGAAATAATGGCAGACAAAGAAGGTGTGGGGGGGCGTCGTCCTCTGCGCTGCCACATAGCAGGCAGTCAGGTGAACTTCGGATCACTTTGCCGATTGTTGATCATAGAGTGCCCCTTCCTAAAGCCGTGCTGCCGGTGGGTAAGGCCCCCAGCCTGCTCAATGGCGGCTGCCAGTCGCGGCTTGAGCAGGCTCACCATCATCTTTACCACTGTGTTTAACATACACAGCAGTCGGAAAGAAGGTGGAGAGTTCGGATCAGTTTTGCCCTTATGAATCAGGGCTATGGTCGCGCCTTTTTTCCACCGGTATGGGAAGACTTCAGTTCTCAGGCATCCGTTGAACGTATCCAGCATCAGACCTGGACAGCTGCGGGCAGACGCTTTAATGGCATCCTCTGATACATCATCGAGGCCTGGAGTTGTACGTCGGGATGCCTTCCTGCCCCGTCATCAGCGCATCCATGACGCTCCAATTGTCGGAACTTGCCCACCACGAGCTAATAACCTATCCCCCGTGGATCCTGATCCACTCGCAAAGGTGCTTCCAGCAGAGCGTCTTGCTCTCCTGGATGACCTTGTCCAGGGCTTTTTTGGCAGTCTTATACGCTTCTGCCTTTTCCGCCGCTTCAGCTCTGCCAATGGCACGCTGTGACAGTCGGCGCTTCCTGTGGCAAAGCCTTCGGATCTCGGCAATCTGGTTATTCCACCAGTATGCCTGTGGCCCGCTCGAGACTGCTCGAGACCGTTCGAGGCTGCTCGAGTTTGTTCGAGGCTGCTCGAGTTTGTTCGAGGCTGCTCAAGTTGTCTCGAAGCTGCTCAAGACTGCTCGAGGCTGCTCAAGGCTGCTCGAGATTGCCCGAGGCTGCACGTGGCAGATCGAAGCTGCTCGTGGCAGATCGAGGCTACTCGAGACTTTTTGAGACTGCTCGAGACTTTTTGAGACTGCTCGAGACTTTTTGAGACTGCTCGAGACTGCCTGAAGCTGTTCGAGACTGCTCGAGGCTGTCTGATATCACCCACATTGTGAGAATGGAAATGATCTTATGCATGTCGAACCTGTTCGCTCGACTAGGGATTTCCCACAATACTTACAAATTAAACGGTTTTTCTTTACCTCATTAAATTTATTTTACCTCTTGCTTGTAAAAGAGAGACTAAATTAGTGAATGATTGCATAACCATTAATCGTCTCTTTCCCTAAAACCAACTAATTAACGTTTTACAAGTGATCATAAAATGGCTAGAATAATGCATTTGCTCACTCATAAATTCTTTCCTATGTTATCAGTTCATAAACGAGTGGAAATAAACTTTCGGCAAATTTTAGCAATACGATGAATGTAAAAATTATATTCTGATCTTACCAGATGATATTGAAATTGTTGATGCTGGTTTGGTCTTTTAATTCTAATTTTGGATTTGCAATTTTGGATCGTTATTTAGCATTCCAAGACGGCGTTTATATTGATGATCATTGTCGTCTATGATCCGGTTCTGAACAGCCACGACGATCGCGTGAAGTTCGAGCTTACCGTTTTATTACTCTTGAGCTGCCTCCTCAAACTGTTTATTTGTAAATACCAATTCGAGTGGGTGATCGTTTTAGTTCCTTAGACAAAGACAGACTAATTCCTCGAGGTCCAATTTTTCTGCGATACAGATTCAGTACGATTTTGGAGAGCAACGGGAACAGTACACCGAGATAAATTGTGCAGTTTTGTGCATCATTTCGTATTATCGTGTTCGATAAAATCATGCACTGTTGCAAAGTGCGAGAAATTTGTGGTAATCCATAGAATTTATCACACCATTAAAATGTGACTGTGAAGGTTCGTACTGTTACGGTTGCGTTGCGAGAATATTTCGTCGATTGTAATAGTTTATTAACAATATTTGATAAAAATCTCGCGCACAATATTTTAACTTTTGATTTATAGTCGAAATATAGTTATATATAGTCGATTTATATTCGATCGTTTGATACGTCGACTTTTACTTTTTTCACATCAAACGATTAATTAATCATAGCAAATATACCATTTTAACACTAGGTTTACGGAACCCGTCAAAATGACGGGTCAATAATTTTTTATCTTCGATCACTCGGTTCCTATTCATAGTATAAACAATTATTTTCAAATGTGTTACTTTATTCTTTTCTAGACTGAATAATTTTCTTTGAATTCGATGAAACGACTTAATTTATTTTTGTATGCAAGAGGATCCAGTTTACTAGATATTGAGTAAAAAATATTTCGTAAAAATTGCACAATTTTTTATCTGAGTTTACAACGAATATTTAAATAATGCATTAATTTATATGCATGCTGCTTTCATCTTTGCGATTGAATTTTTTTTGTAATTGTCTAGTAAACTTTTTAGTAATTGTCCAATAAACTTTTCAGTAATTGTCTAGTAAACTTTTCAGTAATTGCTTAGTAATTGTCTGGAACATGTAATAAAAAGATTCAACTCGTTTCGAGAAATTTGGAAATATCCATTTGTTTTAAAAGACGTACGAATACTTTTTGAAGCAACTGTATGTGATATAAAGCAAAAATTAGTTCCTAAACAGCTAAGAATTGTAAAATAGAAGAGTGCTATATAAAATAGTTTGAAGTGCAAAATAAAAATATCTTCGGAGATTATTCACTGAACTGTGTTTGCATTAATTAATTTTTGAAAAAATGTTCACGGTCGTGTTAATGGAAATAGTGGTAGAAGTAATTTATGTTACGTTACAAGCACATGTAATATTTATGTAAATGACGCGTTTATTTGTAGTAGAAACTCCTTGCAGCTCTGAAATAGAAACTAAAGAATATGTGTTTCGTTTCGTAACAAAAAGTGGTATTATTGGGATGTAACACAATGTAACAAAAAATAAGTGAAATAGGTACACCAAAGTCATAATCGTTAATAATTATGACATATATTTGTCAATAGAACCGAGGCAGTCAATAGTAAGAAATAGTTACGAGTTTTTTCATAGCTGAAACCACAAAAATTTTGCCCCGATGGAATAAATACTTGACTTCATGAATTTCGAGGTTAGTGTTACCATGACACAATTTTTTGTAATCGCACGATACACGAAACTACATTTCGTAAGAATCCATTTACATCTCATTATGTCTACACAAACATATATTTAAGCAGATACACTTACCGACAAAACTTAAGAAACATGTTACACAGATTCATATACTTGGCTGCAGAAAATGCCATTAACATAGAATAAAAATTTGCATTGTGTCTACAAAAATATTAATTCTATTTGCTTACAATTTTTTGATTCTTAATTTTTATTTTATCTTTTTCTCTAATTTAAACAATTTCTTTTTATTTTTATTTTTTTTATTTGTTGTACGCACTAAATAAAGCAATATTGCAATACAAACAATGCGTCATATGCTTCACTATAATATGTATTATTAATTTAATAAGACGTATATTCGTTAAAATATTCAAATATTAATCAAAGTGTGAAGTTTCTTCATTCTTGTCGGTAAATGTAGCTCTGCTGCTGTCAACAGCATTTTTTCAAGACTCCCTAAAATTAGTATTTTAATATTATATCTTTTTCTCGCCACACATACGTTTCTATTTTATAAATAATGATACACCGGCGATACAAAATCGCATTATCTTATCTGTAATTTCCACAAACACGAGGTATTAGTGCATATTGATTCACGACTTTGTTCTTAGTCTCGATGGGCGTATTATTACATAGTGTAGACATTGTGCGTGGTCCTCCAATTTATATTGCATTATATATTAAGTGATAACAGATAATGAGAAGTTACAATTAATCGAGATAACACAGAAAGCCGATAAATACTCTGCTTTCGCGATTACAACTATAAAGTGCATAGTGCTCCGAACATTTAATAATTTTAATTTGTGGTACTTGGAAAGGTGATCTCTACTAAGGGACGTGTTTCTCGAAGGATGTAAGTAATTTTTAATGTTAAAAGTTTAAATTCCTTAAACGTATATACAGGGTGTCCCACAATTATTTTAACAGCCGAAAATGAGGGGTAGCTGAGGTCATTTGAAGTAACTTTTTCCTTTGCGAAAATGCAATCCGCGGCTTTGTTTACGAGTTATTAACGAAAAACACTGGCCAATGAGAGGTGACGGTGCGAGAGAGAGGGTCCGCGAGAGAGTCCGCAGCACGATGCTTTGACAGAAGGTCGGGACGGACTCGAGCCGCGTTCGAAGTATTGAACAAGTCACGAAGCGAGAACTTTCCGGATTTTTTTAACTACATAACAGTGATATTTTTAAGATAAACGCTGTTCACCTTTACTTTAGAACGTCTGAAGAATATTCACTAATTTTTCGGACTCGAAATAATATGTAGTTTAACCGTGACAGTCGTTTTAATTTTCTGGTGTGCATGACACCTTATGTGTACCATATGAAATTTTTATGCAAGGTGTACAGTGAAGATTAACGAATGATTTGCAAAGCTGATTTAATAATAAATAAGGGACGTAAAGGATTTGTTTATTAGAGAGATATGAAAAATATTATCAGTAAGAAACTCACCCATTTAGTTGAGGATGCATTTGCTGGCTGAAATTCATGATGTCGAAGGGCACTGACCTTGTACAACGTACAGCTGATCTTTCACTGCACTGTCACTAAACACTGATCACTTAATTAATCACTGATAATCCGAATCACTTGTGGATATTTAAGAAAGATCACTGAGACTCGTTCACGGATAATCGTTTATTCGACGCGTTCGTTCGGAAGTCGACGTTTCACTGCCAAAAAATCGAGGCCTCGACCGTGGGCCCTTGTCGTTCGTCTTTCGGCCGTCCGAGGAAATAACACCCGATACTATTTTCTTCGAAGCGCAGGGTACCGCCAAATGAAATAAACAAGATATGCAGAGACGTAAACTGTGTCCGACCCGCTGTCACCCTGCGCTCTTAGAACGTAATTAATGGCCGTGCGAAGAAAATGGTATCGAGTGTCATTTCCTCGGACGGCCGAACGAAGAACAACAAGGACCCACAGTCAAGGCCTGAATTTTTCGGCAGTGAAACGTCGACTTCCGAACGAACGCGTCGAATAAACGATTATCCGCGAACGAGTCTCAGTGATCTTTCTTAAATATCCACAAGTGATTCGGATTATCAGTGATTAAATAACTGATCAGTGTTTGGTGACAGTGCAGTGTAAGTGAACTTCGCAAATAACCATACCGGAGGTTCCACCGACAGTATCCCTCGAATGTTGCGGTCATCGACCTGGGATCAGCTGTTCGTTGTACGAGGT
The DNA here is from genome assembly GCF_051020955.1 of Megalopta genalis. Classification (NCBI taxonomy): domain Eukaryota; kingdom Metazoa; phylum Arthropoda; class Insecta; order Hymenoptera; family Halictidae; genus Megalopta; species Megalopta genalis. The sequence continues at coordinate 19,442,178 of NC_135014.1, forward strand.
CAGTACGTACGAGTCAGCAAATGCATCCTCAACTAAATGGGTGAGTTTCTTATCGATAATATTTTTCATATTTCTCTAAAAAACAAATCCTTTACGTACCTTAACGCGATTATTTCGAAAAATTAGTGAATATTCTTCAGACGTTCTAAAGTAAAGGTGAACAGCGTTTATCTTAAAAATATCACTGTTATGTAGTTAAAAAAATCCGGAAAGTTCTCGCTTCGTGACTTGTTCAATACTTCGAACGCGGCTCGAGTCCGTCCCGACCTTCTGTCAAAGCATCGTGCTGCGGACTCTCTCGCGGACCCTCTCTCTCGCACCGTCACCTCTCATTGGCCAGTGTTTTTCGTTAATAACTCGTAAACAAAGCCGCGGATTGCATTTTCAGAAAGGAAAAAGTTACTTCAAATGACCTCAGCTACCCCTCATTTTCGGCTGTTAAAATAATTGTGGGACACCCTGTATATACCATAGATATAGAAATCAATTTTGTTTCATGATTTGTTTGACAAGTGTATTTGCAAATTATTGGAATGTCGATTAAGAAATATTTTTTTGATCACGCGTTTGTGTTAATTTCACGTGAAATATTTTATTAATATTTATTCAATTGGTAGTTTACCATAATTGTAGAAAATTTATTTTTATTTGAAGCATCTACGACGAATATTGGCACCTGCTATAGCAGATATAATGTAGTTCATTGTTTCTTCATTTGGTTAATCGATGGTATAGCTATTATTCTACAAATTTTATTCATACGATCAATTTTATTTAGTGCAATATAGGTCATTGCACTTTTATTTGGCAAAAAGCTAGTATAACTGTGAGTAGATGACATTGATTTATATTAATCACTTTTATTAAAAGCATCTTCGTTGAACGTTAATAGCTGCTATAATAAGAATGTATTTTCGATTTCATCGAATAAATTGCTTTGATTCAATTCGATAAATTGTTTCGATTTCATTTAAAAAATTGCTTTTATTTCCTTGTAATTTTCAAAATTGCTGGCAGTAAAATTTATTCGAAACTTGGACTATTATACTTTCAATTCACAATAAATAAATCTTCATAACCTTTCTATTCTTATGATTTGAGAATGAATTTTGCATTAATAGTAATAAAAAGATTAAATGAATGAAATTTTAGGAAATTTAGTCAATTCTATTTCCAGTTTACAATTAACAAATATTCCTACGATTTTAAAGAGCCAATTTTTGTACTATTAAAAATACGAGAAAAGGTTAAAAATGTATTCATTTTTTATTTTTAATTCATTAAATAAATTGCTTAAACAAATCATTTTTTCCAGTACATAATTAACAAATGTGGGTAATGCATTCCTACGACAAAAGAATCAAAAATCAAAAAAGAGTTAACAAAGAATTCACCTTTTATGTTTTAATTTCATAAATAAATTGCTTTTATTTTGTCGAATTTTCAAAATTGCTAGCAGTGAAAATTACTTGAAATATTGAAAAAGACAGATAATTCTATTTCCAATCCACAACATTTTTATTTTCTTACGACTGAAGAATTTTTCAATTTTATTCAATATCTAATTTTTATTCAATATATAATTCTTTATTCAATATATTATTCAATAAATTGCTTCGGCTACATTGAACAAATTGCTTTTATTTAGTGGAATTTTCGATGTAGCTGACAGTAAAGAATTACTTGAAACTTTCGAAATTCCATAGATTCAATTCCCAATTCGCAATAAACAAATCGCACGTCACGCACGAATGTATTTACCGAGTTTCTACGTTAGACGAGCATTTAATTTAAACATTTCGTGCGTTAATGTTTCCGCAACAGCGAATCTAACCATTTTCGTGAAGTCATTATAGTTCGTGGGTCTATTGTTGCCTGGTTTTCGTTTTGTCACTTTATTTCTCTACCTGCATTATACTCGGCATTCCGTCGTTGATCGGAGACGAGTCCATCGACGTTTTACCGTGGTAGAGAGCCGTCTCTTATCCAGGTGGTCTACAAGATCGTTTGCTGGATCTGACTGGCTCGAACTGGATTGGGGCTGTTGGATCTCGAGACGTCCGGGTTGGTTTACTCGATCTTAGAAGGAAACATACTCGCAAATTGATTCGCGCGTATTCGCGGAATAATTGCTGCGAAGTGGCCGCTGTCTGAACGCAGTCCTTCAAATTTTTCTTTCGGATGACACCATGACATTTGCGAACGTACTTATGCGATATTTTAAGATATTTGCGATTCAACGGGCGATGCGAGTACGTGCTGATCCTGCATTGCAAATGTACAATATGTATTCGTATATTGCAGTTTTCATTTGTGGTGGAAGTGTTTCGATTAGATCTTTAAAAATTATATAAGTTTTAAATAAATTTACGTACAAACCTTTTTAGAAAATGCATTAGTTTCATTCAATTTCATGATAATTTTTATACTTCATGTAACTTTTTACAAATTGCATCAATTTCGTTTAATTTCGATATAAATCTTATGCTTCGTATACCTTTTCACGAATTGTATAAATCTTATTTTGTTGAATTAATACTTTTATACTTCAAATAACTACTTGCGAATTGTCTAAATGTTATTTAATTTTGTTAGAATTTTTATACTTTGTGTACCTCTTTAGAAATTGTACAAACGTTATTTAATTTTGATACAATTTTTATATTTCATACGACTCCTTACAAATCGTATAAATTTTATTTAATCGAATTATTTAATTGGGTAATCCTATACTACATTTAACTGTTTATAATTTGTTCGAATGTTATTTAATTTCATTATGATTTTTACACATATATGTCTTCAGAAATTGTATTAATTTTATTTAGTTTCATTACAGTTTTTAATTTTACTAGAGAAACATTTTTAAAAATCAATATATGTTTTTGATTACTTTACAAATTATATTAATTTTATTACAATTTAATAAACAAATTTTAACCATATTCAAACAAATTTCAACCATTTTCTATGGCAATGCTGAAAGTCTATGCTATTACAATTGCGGAACGAAATGTTTATTTTGCAGAGATTCGCCGACTACTTATGACGTTCATACTTTACGACGATAATTATAATAATTTGTCTTACTGCACAGTCATGAAAACTGTAATTAACCTTGACATAAAAATGAACAAATATAGAATGAACATTGTATTCATGAAAGACAATAATGTGTCGACAACATGCAGAGTTGTAACAGTATTTAAAGAATTTTTAATATTTTCAGATAATCAGATAATTATTACCTAAAGAGATAAATGTCTACGCAATTTCTATATCTTGTTAAGAACAAAATATAATAACACAGTAGAAACTAGACAATCTATTGTATGTATACATGATAAGATTGAATGAATGAAAATTGCAGAAAAATTAAGAACTGTAATGAAACGAAATAAAATTAATAGAATATCTATGGTGATATATAATGTATAAAAATAGTAATAAAATTAAATAACATCCAGACAAATTGTAAAGTGTTAAATAAAGTATAAAAAATAACATTTCTTTTAATAGTTTCAATCAATCGAAAATAATGTAACAATGTCCTTAAATTCTTGTAATGTAATAGTAAAATCCACTGTCTAGTCATAAGTAATATTACCAGCCAAGGAGACTTCCTCGTTACATTTTAGAATGTAATTAAATTTTGTAAATTTAAGTCTTCTTCATTTTCCAGTCATTAATGTTCAAATAATCGTTCGAGAAACTATAAATGCAACAATATCAATTCATTATGATCAGATTACAAATTTCATACACTTCAAGCCCACAAAATGCAATGACAGACATTATAAAATTTAATAACAGCATCAACCAATCTGCAACGTGTATTTTGATAAATCGATTTGCACAAATGTTTGCAGTCAAATCATATTTTGCATAAATTACGTGCTTAATCAAGCTGTAGTTCGTCTCTTCGGAATGATCACGAGACATTGTTTTCCGAAGACAGCATAAAATAAAACCTTGCAGCTACGAGTATACAACTCGAAGAAAGAATGCAACAGTTTCGCAGTACACTATAGCTGGCTGACGAATTCGTTAAAACCGTAATTTCGTCAATGGATGCGAATGTCAGATAAGAAAGCAATTGTTCAGATAAGGCGGTTTTAACCACGCAGTCTGTAATTCCGTGGAATTCAGTATAACTGTTTACGCATTGTCGCGCGGTCCAAATTACTATTAATTTCCATAATACGAGGATGTTTGTTCAGAAATACTACGATCTTTAGACACACGCAGAGACACGCAAGAGTATATTCGCCCAAATACAGAGATCCAAACGCGATATTAAAATTCAAATACACCAGAAGTTTTGAATATTTTAAACCTATTTTGTACAAAAAAATTGATTTCATTTACAGTTATATGTAGATATTTATTACATGCTACCAACCACAATTTTAAACCATATCATTATGCAAAAGGAACATTTTTTAAACAATTGTGAATACGTAATAGTGATTAGTAATGATTTTTCTAATGATATCGATTAGGGATTACTTTTAATACAATTTGATTTATGTTTGGTACTCATTTATTAAATACAAACAATTTTACATAAGCTGACCTCATCTGTTATTAAAATCTAAAGGAATGTAAGGAAGTAAAGTCATATACAATCAGGAAAAATATATCGTTCTATTAGGAAAATTATTATTATTAAAATTATTAAAGGTATCATATTATAATTTATATCGCAATTAATTAAAATGATTGCTTTCCACTAATAAGGTAATTGTAGCAATTAAAATGATATTTAAGCTAAACTAAAATAAAATTTTACGGCAATAGTAAGTATTTATGTCAATAGCATATTTCATCAGAATCAATATTTGTTACATTTATTTAAATATTTATTTTATCTCAATTCACCTAAACTAATCTTCACTCATAGCTTTTGTATTCATTTAAACTGCGGATTTTATGCACTCGTGACAAAAACGAGTAAATGAAATACAAACGGTAAGAGTTTCGGAAATATTAATTAATTAAGAGAAGATTTTTTGAATTAGCTCCTACTTTTAGTAACTGTTGCAGAGAATATTTAATTCGGATAAACGTTTCGCACAGCCTAATTGTCATCGTCCCTTGTCTTCTAACGGAGGAAAGAAACTACAAGTCAAATGTAGATTATCTTGTTGACGAGACAAAATCATGTGCTCTGGTTGCGAGTAATGACCATTATGAAATCGTGAGTTTTTTTACGAAGTTAGCCTAGACCAGGCGCGAATTGGTGCTAGATTGAATAGGTTCGTGCTAGTTCCAGGATACGTATGCGACGGACCAATTTCATTAACCGATGTGTTTAATGAACTGTTATTTAAACTGATTGACCACTATCTCGGTAGGCCAATTGTGTTCTTAATTTTCACACTACTTGACATTTTATCTTGTGAATTATCATTTCACGAGTACTCGCCTTAAAATAGAACTCAATTTTTAGCCAACCTGAATCTTCGAGATTTATTTCCCTCGAGATACCTGCTGATACTTTTCAAACATAATCACTGGACTGTCGGATCATTATGCAAAATAAAAATCATCTGCATCGACTGCGAGATGCAGGAGGTTAACAGACATATGTAATTCATTTCTGAATGAGTTTAATAAGTTTAATAATTTATGAACGTAATACAATAGTACTTTAAAATTGTTTGAACGTTTTGAATTTTATCTAATCATTTTATGCATTTATGACAAAACTGAATATCTCAAATACCAAACAGTAACAAAATTGGAAGAATTTGAAGATATTGTTGCATTATTTTCAACTTGATACTATTATTAAAAGAGGTAAGGCATTTACATCTAATTTATGTTTCTTGCAATTAACATAGGCAATTTTTATTTTGCACAAAGATCCGCAGTCCAGTGATTATTAAATGACTATTGATCACTTCTTTTTTGGGCAAATACTAAATTAAGTTATTTATTCCAGTGTAATAGTTCGTCAATATTTCTGAAAGAATACATAGAAAGCATGTACGTATAAAACAGTTATTAACATTGAACTGTTTTATTGTTTGAACATTTTAATGTTCAACCATTTTACTTTCTCGAGAAACCACATTCTTGTTTAACACTTGGCTAGTACGATGATTTTCACGAAAGTAATTGATGTATCAGGGTCATGGCAGTTCGAAATAAAAAGTGAAAGCGGTGTATTAATCTAATTCTAGATAAACCATCCATTGTATTTTATTCATAGCTGGCGCACTAAATAATAAAAACGTGAAAAAATAAATTTTTATTACTAAACAAGATAAAAGTACAATGTTTGGGTCATAAGTGACCTCGTTAAATAAAGATTACATTTTTATTAGGATTTTCGCAGAAATTTTTAGGGAAAATGTATTGTAATTACTAGCTTTTAAATTAATCTCATTAAGAACCTACGAATAAAAATAATATGAACACAAATGTTTTGCCCTTGCTGTAAATAGAAATTTTCTGCATCGACTGCAAGAAACGAGAGTCTCTTAAAAACGTCTTCCATTCTCTAATAATTGTATTAATATTAATAATAATAATTAATTTCATTAATAACAATTAACAATAATATTAATTAATTAATAATATTATTATTATTATGTATTAATATTCTTTTTTAACCTTCTCGCTCTTCAGGATCTACTGCGGATTGAACGCGTAATAAAATGGTGAGAATGTTCGCGTCACATTAAGGAGTTAGAAAAGCGTGCAGGAGTAGGTCACATTACTGTACTCTAATTATAGTATTACTTTTGGGGACGTTATTAATGCATTTAGAAGAGAAATTTCACAATAAGGAAAAACACAAGAAAAAAGAAAATCGCTTTACATAATTAATTATTTACATATTTTAGGAAAAGTAGCGCAAATTTTACAGCACAAAATCTACTGAAAATGAACATAATGATTATAAGAAATGCCAAACAAGTCATTTTACACAAGGTGTCCCAATATTATTGTACAAGCGAGAAATGAGGGGTTCCTGAGATCATTTGAAGACAATTCTTCCTTAGCGAAAATGCAATCCGCGGCTTCGTTTATGAGTTATTAACGAAAAACAGTGAACAATGAGAGTCGAGATCCGCCCAGTTCTGCTCATTGGTTCAGCCGCCTCGTGTCAGCTAATCTCGCCTCTCATTGGTCGCTGTTTTTCGTTAATATTTCGTAAACCAAGCCTCGGATTGCATTTCCGCTAAGGAAAAAGTTACTTCATATGACCTCAGGAACCCCCCATTTCCTGCTTGTACAATACTTTTGCACAATACTTTTAACCCTGCAGATTAAGCGACCAAGAGATACATGTATGAGAGATGGTACAGACGATGTTGACTTGTGTGTCACGCTTAATTATGCGAAGTTTGCGTAGTAAATTGAGATGATTTTATAGCGTTCATAATCTGTTTTATACAATACAATTGGTGCAATCGAGTTGTGTAGCCAACCAAAATATAATCGTCCGAGCATCCACAAGTGGCAGCGGAGCGTAATTGATAGATTGATAATTATTAATTGAGCGTCGCGAGAAGAAGTCAGGAGAGGAAAAGAAGTGAGTGAAGTGAAGCACACATTGCATAACAAATTACATAATGGATGGCAGCTGGAGTGTAACCTCGTGTGGAACCATTAGATGATTCAAATTATTTCTCGCGGCGTGAGAAAATTATGGGAATATCGAGATTGGAATTATAGAGAAACATTGTAGAAGTTAACTGCCGGAAGAACCAAAAGCAGAGATAATCAGGATTGAACAACGAATAAAGTAAAAGATTTTGTCACTTTAAATTCAAATAACAAAATATCATTTGAAAAATTGTTTGACCGTCCAAACGTACTAATGTACAGTTATTTCAAATAACGTATAAACAAATAAAATAATGTATATTATCTTCACGATTATTTCTGAAATAATTTATTTTGTACAATACCCAAGCCTGGTTGACAATAATTCAATAGTATTTTTAAATTCACCAAATGTTTTCACTGTTTTGTATTTAATGTATTATAATATGTAATAAGTATTATTAATATATTATATATTTAAGTATTATTAATATATTATATATTTAAGTATTATTAATATATTAATATATTTATATATATAAGTATTATTAATATATGATAAGCATTATCACAGAATGGGGTTATCACATAATAACTAATCAAAATAGTTTAATTTAATGTCAAACGCTTCCTGTATTATTTTGCTAGTAGAACACTCCACGATTACATAAATTCGGTACTATCTTTATGTTCGTTGAAATGTAATCTTATCGTGACAAGGTATTTTATTAACAAACGAGATCGCCATAATGCTGTGATCATTCCTCTCTGAAATTACCTCTTTAATCACGCCACCTGGGAATCTGGCATTCCTATTCCACGTGCAGTTATCTATCTACATAAAGAATAAGTTCCAGAAACAAAGTAAGATTTCACATCAAACAGTGAAAACGGAAACGGTTCTACCTGCTAATTTTACATTAACTCCTCCAATTTACATTTACTACTTCAATTGCGCAACAAAGTTGCATCGTGTTTAAAAAGAGAAACTGTGACTTCGGCATTTGCACAAATTACCTTATCGTTAACGCCAGTTAATACTCATCAGATGTTAGACTTTTTCAGGAGTTGCATTAGTTCGTCTAATATATAAAATTGTATTTGTACTTGCGTATAACAACTGTCTAATGAAAAAGAATATATCCAATGGATGACTGTGCCAAACTTTTACATACTAAAACATAAAAAAATTCAGTTTCACATTTTTTTTAGATGTGTCGCCCACTTTGAAAAATCTCACAAAATTATATGTTACTAACTATAACAAAATGCAAAAACTGTGAAGATATAAAAATGGTCACTTTACAATGTCAATATAAAGTTAGTATTTTAAATGTGTTTTTTGATTTTTTTAAAATTGGTTTCGCAATTGAAAAATCTGAAAAAATTCTCAAATGTGTATCTAAAGGGATAGGAAGCCATATGATTTTTTTCATAATTTTTCGTTAAATAGAATACGCAAATATCGCGTTCAACCCTGTAACGACCCTAATAGTAGAGATAACAATACACCACTTAAGGGAAAAAGTTTTCTTTGGAGAACCTATCGATTGGTGTGTAACAAGTTCAATTCAACTTCGGAAAACACTTTTGCCATGCTTATTCGACTAGAATGTTTTCGTATATTACAGGACGTTTTAAGTATTCTTCTTCATTGTGATGGCATGAAACAAAATTCCTGTTCGAATAAAATCTTATTCGAATAAAATCTTATCATAATGAATTTTGTTCGAATAAAATCTTATTCGAATGAATTCTTATTCAAATAAAATCTTATTCGGATAAATTTCTATCTACATAAGTTTGTATTCCATTGGATAAATATTCGATAATGTCGAATAACATTGTATTTGTTAACCATTATCTCTTATCCGTCGTCCAAATTAAATTTTGCCCGACTCTGATTCGCAGACATAATGAAGCTTCAATCGAGTCGTCTAGAATGTTAATTAATTACGCATTTTGCATTTTAATATACGAAATACTTGTTCCAAAGTTGGAATTACTTAATCTACAGTTTAATCCGAAAAAATTATACCGAACTGTATCGCTATATATTGAGCAACATCTGTTTCGTCAATCGACGATTGACGCACAAGAAAATGCTAACAATGTAACCTATCCAAACAGAATTTCCAGCTTTCACACCTTTTAAAGCCGAGTGAAATAATTTACACAACTTTGTAAATTCACAGGAGATAAGGGTTCCACGTGTACGAGGAGAATCGTATTACGTAACAAAAGTTAACGAAACTAGACTGACAAGTATTGATCTAAACGTCCAAAAGGGCTGTGCAAATATTGAAAAATTCATCAACTACTGGACGATGTTTCGAACAGGTACCGAAAAAATTACATTAATTTAACAAATTCTTGTGAAAGAAATCAGTAAAGAAAACGTGTTTATTGCTTAAGTTGATGCTATTAATCGCGAAATGTAAAAGAAATTGTTTAAGAAACCACATAGTTAAAAAGATTTAAATTTTTGATTACAAATAAAGTCTACACACAAGGCTCGAATAATCATATCACTTCTTCCCAAATTATTCATTTTTATTTACAAGCTGAAGGAAAATTGGGGAGAATTTACAGATTATACTAATGTTTTCGGTGTGAAATAGTAGAATATCTCCAAATCACGTACTTTTTTTTAATGTCTCAGTATTAAATTAGAACAGCGACATGTCTACTGCTTTTGTTTATTTGTGCACTCTGCTGTTTACAAAGATGTGAATGCCGTGTTCGGTTTATTACTGGACTGCGGAAGTTTATGCACTTACGATGTGTAGTGAATATGCAAACTACGCGCAATAATATGCAAACTGTGTGTAAGATATATACAAATTGTTTGCAGCACATAGATTTGTCAAATAACACATTTTGGTAGATACGAAAAAATTCATAAAATTGTGTTTAATCAATGTATATAAAGTTGTACACTATATGTGAAATACATAGAAATGTATTTAATATTACATACAATATAAAGTACACACAAATGTATTTATCATTATACAAACTGTTTTAGGAAATAATTATGTTACTCGTGTTACTCATATTTCACGTATTACTCAATTATTAACTTTTTGACATAAGATACAAAATATAACATTATACATGTTTTACAAATATAATATTTGTACACGTTTACAGCTACGTTAAACACTATTAACTTTTCAATCTATTAATCCTATTTAAATTGTTAAAGTATTAAACTTTTGAACACTATTAATTTTATATACTTTTTAAGTATTTGTTTATCAATATTATACCAGATATAATACTTCTATGTATTAAGCCTCACGCATAATTTAAGTGACAAATTACAATATTTTTTCCAAATGCTCGATTGAAAATTGTTACCTTTTTTCGGAAAAAATTAGTTCAAACGCAGAAAATGTCCTTTCGACGTCTTGCAATATAACTGGAGCGTATTTAAATTTACTTCAATGGCATTTTGTAACATCGTCTGGGTGTTCTGTCGGCAGTCCTTCAAAAATTATTTAAATCCTTGATAACAAAACTAAAGTATTTTACTCTTTAACGACGAGTTCAAGAGAATTTTGACAATCTCCAAGCAAATTTGTTAAGAAATTGTGTATACGCATGTAATATACAAAATATGCAACTTCTATGTAAAATATGCAACTTCTGCGCAAAACATGCAAAGAATATGCAATACGCAAAATATTCAAGGAAAAAAATTTCCAGTGTTTAGTTCGTTTTTCTAAAATACGCGTTTGCACGAAACTTCCGCGATCGAGTTATTGCCGATTCGATAAAATGACCGAATCGGTCAAAAAACCGTGTCGCGTGACCATGTGCTGTAACACTGACGAAACGAGGTATTACCTTGGGCAAACGTAATATTTTCATCGAATGCAACGAACCTGTAACAGCGATGAAGTAATTTTCACGTTCGTATCAAGACGCACTCGTGCATACGAGGAACACGGCGGGGTCCGTCTTTTATGAAGGGACAGACTAATCCGCGCTATACGAATTCCTGTTGCTTTATTTAGAATCCCCTCGAAAACGCATAAAACGCATATAACGCGTGGCCATGTGTATATAGAAACTTTAAGCGCGTAACCGAGCATAAAGCTGAAGAGGCTTAAACATTTATTCGCGCTTCCTCGTGGATGCGTCCTCGTTGCAATCACGTGTAAAGTACATCACATGAATGCTGGCGTCTTTCAGACAAAGTTTGGTCATCCGTACAAAGTCACGTGAAATTCTATCGTTAGATGCAGGTAAAGCCTCTGTGATGAACCATTGTAAACATCGAAATGTTACATTTTTTTGGTGTCTAGTGAAGCTGTTTCCACACTGTTGATATTAATTATCACTCATTGTTTAATCGTTCAGGTTCAAACAATGCACTGGTTGCAAAATTATAGATAAAGTGTTAGGTTGATAACGTGTTAACACAGTAGAACCTCGATTATCAGAACCTCCATTGTCAAAATTCCCTATTAAACAAATACATTTTGCATGTAAGCAGCTCATCTTGAAGCAGTGTCTGTGTGTGTGTGTGTGCAATAATATTTTCTCTATAAATCAATAAATATTAGACTCAGATTTAAATTTGGTACTGTAACTAATTGTTAGTTGTATTATCATACTGCATATCTTGGTTAATCGAAATTCTACCGTACTATTTAAAATATGTATATATTTGATCTTGAATGGACAATAATAATTGCATTGGGTTGAAAATAATATAGCGATATTATTAAATCTCTTCGATGTCTCTATTGTGGTTAATAATTATATTACAGATTTTTATGTGAAATAAAAGCTGTTTGAATTCATTACAAGGTGCAGGAACTACGATACTACTGCAATATTTAAAAATTCTTTAAATATTGCTAAATATCGCTACTGTGGTTATCTACGCATGGTTGACTTTCATGAATACAATCTTCAGTCTTTCCATAAACATGAATTCTGTACTTGTTCATTTCCATGTCAGAATTTTAGTGCCCGTGTATATGGAGGAAGATAAATTATTACAATTATCGTGGTAAAGTATGGACGTTACACAGTGGCCGGTTTCCGTACAAAATGCGGAGAAAAAAAATATATATATATATATATTTTCTCCGCATTTTGTATATATATAGATTTGACGGATCTTTGTGCAAAATAAAAAATTTGTTCCGCAATTACATTTCTCGTTTCATAGAACGAGAGTTGAATAAAAATGTATCATTTCTTTTAATAGTTTCAATTAATCGAAAATAATGTAACAGAGTCCTTAAACTCTTTTAATGTTTTCACTATTCTGTATTTCTCTTATCAATTTTTTTACAGCAATTGCATAAAATCCACTGTCTAGTCATAAGTAATAGCATCAGTCAATAATGGTCTCCAACTAGAAAAATTCGATTAATCCATATAATATTTATATCCCTGTTTTATTTTGGAAATTTAAGTCTTCTTCATTTTCCAATCGTTAATGTTCAAATAATCGTTCGAAGAACTATAAATGCAACAATATAAATTCATTATGATTAGATTACAAATTTCATGCACTTCAAGCCCACAAAATGCAATGATAGACATTGTGAAATTTAGTAACAACATCAATCGAACTGCAACATGTATTTTGATAAATTTATTTGCTCAAATGTTTGCAGCCAAATCATATTCCGCGTAAATTGCATGCTTAATCATGTTGTAGTTCGTCTTTTCGGAATGATAACGAGACATTGTTTTCCGAAAACATCATATAATAAAACCTTCCAGCTACGAATATTCAACTCGATGAAAGAATGTAACAGTTCACAGTGCATTAACGCTGGCTAACGAATTCGTGAAAACTGTAATTTCGTCAATGGATACGAAAGAATAGATAAGAACAGATAAGAAAGCAATTATCGTGGATATAATTCCTTTTCCTTGGCCATACCTCGCAACGTTATAATCTGTCTTACTGATTGTAGCTTTTTCGACAAGTGTGTGCGACACTATAAATGGTCTTATTCGTGTTAAATGCCGAAAGTTTCGTTTAGTTCCGATAACGTGTCGTCCATCTGCATTTTTGACAGCTTTAAAAAGCATTTTGTGAGTACTGCAATTCAGACGACACTCTGTGTTGTATTAAACTTACTATAGTATTTATTATACGTGTCAGTACATGTACAGTGTGTGCAATTAAATTGATTGAAAAAAATTAATGTGGTTGTCTTCGAAGCATAGTAAGAAAGAATTGTAAGTTTTTATAAATGTCACATAAACATAAGTAAAGTAAACAAAGTAAAAATACATAAGCATACAAAGTAAAAGTACATAAATAAACAAAGTAAAAATACATAAATATGCAAAGTGAAGATACATAAATGCACAAAGTAAAAATACATACATATACAAAATAAAAATATTTATGCAAGGGAATGCATTTTTCTGAACCAGGGCGTGTTGAAAAAAAGCTGTTAACGCTGTTTTATGTCTATTCTTCTCAAGTGTTCATTTTGGTATAAATTCGCTGTTTATTTTGTCTAATAAACTCTCAACTAGAAAGCAACTTTATACGTTGAAGTTTTATAAAAAAAAAGAAAGAAAGAATGGATAGATGAATACTATGCTGTCGGGCAGAGAATAATAAATTGGCACAATTTCCGGAAGATGTGCTGCTAAAGCTCGGTTGCGTAGGATAGATGAGAGACAGGCTAGAGGCTTTAGTGCAATATTGCACGAAAGTTCCAACTACCCTAACATCCCTGTTGTCTAAACTTGCTTCGTTTAAACTACTAAAAACTATAAACTTGTTTGAATGACAGATCGTGGAATAATTTCCTTTCTTTGTCAACGTTTCCAATTTCACTTGTTTCTTATGTTCCAAACGTTTGAAGATGCCATTTTTCCATCATTCTATCGTGACATGATCAATGGACATAACGATCACATATTACATACATGATGAAAGAACCATATTGACCATTTTTTGCAAAATAGATCGAGTGGGATACCCTTTACGTTGTATTTCCGTAAAATAACTACGCTATTATTATCAAAAAATCGAAGTAAATTTCCTAAAATGGATACATAAAAAAGTGAACACCTCTGCAATTCTTTTTAATTAATATCCATCAACAGAATATGTCACTGACGATCTAGATGTCGACTCCACATTAATTCTTTAGAGCATCGTTTAAAAATACGAGCAGTTACACAGTGCTAACAACAACAAAAAATGAAATTGTGCCGATTTCCTTCGTCTCAGTCAGTTTTATATGAAATAATAAATGAAACTCAAATGGGGCAAGCAGTGCACGAGTGTGACATACGAAAAGAGTGACAAACAGTATTTCAGTACGACCGTATTCCTGTCTCACTAGCTGTCATGTCGTGCCACTTACTTTTCATATCTTTTAACCTCACCATGGTAATACTTCATTTCGGACGTTGGATCGTATTATATAAAGCATTTGCTTCGTTAAAAATAATTTTACTGCCGATCATACTATGTGCTAGTTCTGTCCAATTTCAGAGTGGGATCAAATTCGACTGACGTTGCTCTACTACCGTTTGACGTATGTATTATACATTTGTCCCCGTAGCTTTTAGATATCATATGTACAAAATATAGGACTTTCGTTATTAAAAGCTTCTTATTGTCAAAGCTTCTGTTAAAACGGTTAAATACTGTTTAATACTATTACATACTATTAAATGCTATTAAATACTGTTACATACTGTTAAATACTGTTAAATACTGTTAAAACTGTTAAATATTGTTAAAGTACTGTTAATATTAATTAAAGTACTGTAAATATTATTTACGTACTGTTAGAACTCTAAAATACTGTGAAAACTGTAAAAACTGTAAAAACTGTTAAGAACATTTTTTAGACTTAAATCTGTTACAAATATTCTTTTGAAGAAAATACATTATTTCATGGAAGAATTAATTATATATATATATAAGTCAATTTTACAGACAATAAAATACAAAGAGAGGTTCTTAAAAAATTTCAAATGTACTACGAAACTACAAGCTCTGCTAATTTGCTTTTTGTAACTATAGAGTTCTTAAATAAATTAATTTAATATAACAGGTATATGTACAAACTAAAAAAGGAAGGAGTCGATAAAGAGGAAGACGGACGTCTTCAAAATGATTAAAAATATAAACAGAGGTAACGCTTGTGTATTGCAGTTAATGTGAATAATTTTTATCTTGTATAAAAATCCATAACACATAATTGTTGCAAAGTCGAGAGATGATTACAAAGGATGATGTGAGTAAAAGTGATGACTTTTACGAAAAATTATTAAAAGATGTTATTTAACCCCTTTCGTAAAAATAGTGTTAAATAGAAATGATTGAAAAGTGTCTTTCAACAGAAGAAGTGTGGAGCGAATAAATAAATATGTGCACATATATAGCTTTTCTGTATTGCGATTAACACAGACAGATTTTATAGTCTCCACAAATCTACGGCACAGCAATAACCAATGGCGTTCAATGTCAAATCAGAGTTATTAATAATTCGAATCTAAGAAGCGACCAATTTGTCGCATTCCGAATCGAAATTATTAGTGTCATAATTCATCGAATCAAAGACAAATTCCTGGCGCCACGTCGAGCATCACAGAGCAATGGCACAAACACGGAAAATTGTTGGCACAGTAACCTCGTGCAAAATTATGAATCAGAAAGGCGCCGCACAGTGGGCAGGAAATCCGTTTTTGCTGTCCAAAATTAATTTAGCATTACTTCACGGTTTAAAGCTATAGTATACATAATAGGTCGATGAATTCGTCTTGACATCGGCTAAAATATTACGAAGTCAAATATATACATTAACGTTCAAAACATCGAAATAACTTCAATTTTTCGTAGAAAATAAAATTGTTTTTTGAATCTCCATTTTTTTCTGGTTATGATAATATTTATTATAAGAAGCATACGAGAACAATTAGCAGTTTAACAGCAAAGGAAATGATATGAGAACGATATTACCATTAACCACTTAAAGAGGGCTGTAATCTTTGTATTAAAATCTGTAGAATAGTAAATACTGATGAACTTTTGTCCTAAACAATTTTTTGTCAGATTACCCGAAATATCTGAAAAAGATACAGTTGCAGTCAAACTTGCAGTTTGAGCTTCTATTAAAATTTATAATTTAATTTCTTTTATAACCGAAATTTCTATCAAACTTATTATGATCTAAATTTATATTAAAAATCTATTACTATTTAAATTGCCATTATAATCCTATTTAACCGCAACTATAATTGAATGTTATTTTTAAAAAAATCTATTGCAACATGAATTTTTATTAACAATCTACTATAATCCAAACTTATATTAAAGATCTGTAACACTTTAAATTTCTATTAAAACTATCTATCTCTAACTATAAATCTCTAAGATTTCTATTAAATCAAAAATTCTCTCTCTCTCTCTCTCTCTCTCTCTCTCAATCGTGATCGAGAGTTTACAGCTGATGTGAAGCTAGGTAAGTTGACAAACACCGATTTCTATGAATCTGCAGTTAGAAGCGATGGCATTTTAATGATTGCTTTGGTAAACGCCACTGTTCCTTCACCGAGTTATTTTATTCGTTGGCATCGCGTCAAACTTCCGCATTTCCGGCTTGCGGCGGAACCTACTTTTCGCGCGTTTCGCATTTTTCGGATATTGTGAGTCAGACTAATCGCTTATTTTTGGCATCACCGGATTTACACGGTTGTGCCGTGCATACGGAGTATCCCGAAATGCAGCTACGATTGAACCGCGGGCTGCTTTATCTCATTCGAATTAATCGATACTACGTAGTACCGTCGATCGCGCTAATAACTTCGTTGTTGCCGTTCGACGACTACGATCCATTACTATCTACGAATTTTCTTACACGCGTTCGTTCTCCCCAAATGGTTCATCAGCTGAACATGGATAATTTGGTAATAATTTAATGGTATTTAATTGTTTGTTTTCGTATAGTGTAAAAGAAAACATTGTCTTTTAAGACAAATTTTAAGAAATTCTGCTTTAGGATTTTGATATAGATAGAATTTTATGATCGAGTTAATAATACGACATAAATCCCTTTACATTTTATTGTTAAAAGAGTTATTACAATAGCTTTCGTAAATAATTAATATCATAAGTTATAATAAATTTAGTAATAAAATAGAAAGGAATTCATAGCTAACATTGTTAGTTTTGTTTTAATGTTTTACTTATCGAATATATGTAGAGTACCTGATAATATTTCTTTCGTCATAATTATTACTAAAAATCATTTTTACCATATTCATTGTGAAGATATATTCATACAATTCCATTTAATAATAATATTCAGTCATTAATTATTGTATTTAATAGATTATATTTGTATGATCCTACAAATTTTAATTCGTATAAATTTATCTAATTTTAATTTAATCTTTATAAGCCTACAAATAATAATAACATATTAAAAAGTTGCGCTATAAATAGAGACTAAATTCAAATATCATTCTCTAGGAAATTTTAGCTTTATGTCACATTTCCTTTTTACAAAACTAAAGATTATTTACTTTACAAATTATCTACTTTATTTGTGGTAGAATAAAATTTACTTTAAAGAAGAATTTACTTTAAAAATTATCTACTCTATTTGTAGTAGAGTAGAATTTACTTTAAAGAAGATTTCATTTTCAAAATTATTTATTTTATTTGCATTAAAATAGAACTTAACGGACTAACAGAACAACGCGAGACGAAACAAAACATATTTAATACATGGCAAATCTTTTCATAGATCTACGAAATGTTGGCACGATTACTAGATATGGAATTTGCAATGATATAATTATGGAAACGTCGAGCATACCTACGCATCCCGATGAAAGAAATAGATTCTAGTGCGGAGAGATCACGTGAATGTGGATTTAGGTCTACGAACTCTACAGAATTGCAACATGCGAGACGGTTTTGCAAACTGACCCAATCTTGAAATGTAACATTTGTTCGTTTCATCGATTTATCGTTTCCGCCTTCATTTCGCTATTATCATTTCCGTCTTTGAACCGAAAGTGCGAGGATCGTTCAATGTACCAAATATGTATGAATCATGTGTATTATACAGTCCATGTGCGAGATGCAACACTAAATTACTTTAGCAGTTTTTTTTTTAATGAATATACGATTGCGTAAAAGAACTTTGTTATTATTAATGGAACTACGATTTCGATGAGCATCGATTTTCGAAATGTGAATCATTTATTATTGCGAATTCTATGCGTTTGTGACAAAAATTAGCAAATTGAATTCAAAGCAGCAAAATCACTCAATTCATTTATGAATATTATTGTTACTATTTTTTGTACTATACATAATATTAAAATTGCGATGATATCAATGCGATATCAACTAATGCGATGATATCAACGAATTTTCTGCTTAACAATATCTTGCACATCATTTCAAGGTCACCTATGTTATGTCAAATGACACTATGTATTTCGAATCTAATTATGCGGTAATTCTAACGTCTAATTATGCGGAGTTCAACGACCTAGGACACTGTGACCTTGAAATGACCTTGCCTCTATAAATTCGCATGAAACGAGACCAAATTTAGACGCAGCATTAATTTTACCATTTTGCAACATTTATCCAGTCTGAGTGTTTTCAACACGGCTTTTCCTGCGACATTGTCCAATCTAAAAAAATTGCTGTCACGTTCTGACAAGGAAACAGGAATTAATTAATCTCGTGCATTGTATTCGTGCACAATAAGTCCCGCACAAAAGCGCGACACAATAATGTGACATGATACGTACTTACGTAAGCATTGTATTATATTTTACCGGAGTTTTTCGAAGTGCGATCCGTACGTAGATCGCGACCGTGTAAAACTGTTGATCACGAAAAATCCCACGTTACAGCACTACGAGGCCATCGGTGAAGCTGTACAGAGCTTCTTCTGGAAATCTTCTAATTTTATTCACATTTCTTTTGATCTACCCGAATTTAACCGATTTCATATCACTAACACGCATACGGTTTCATAGGAACGATAATAAATATGAAGCTGCCGCGGGGCATGCCGCCTCTAATTCGGTTTTTCTATCGGACACGTCGCGAGCATTGAATTTTACAGGCTGTAACTGTAGATATCGAGATCTTCGAAATTACCATCAAAATACAGATTTTTATAGAAATTGTATACGCGAAAGTATACGTTATATATCCAAAATGTATGCAAATGTGCGTAAAAGGTATACCAAATATACGCAAAATTTATTTTAGACAATACATTATAACAAAATGCGATTATTGCGTTTAATAGATAATCAATTATCAAGTAGAATTTTCAGTAATTATAATGGTTTGAGATTGTGTGTGTGACATCAGGTATGTTTTATGGTGAAAATGCGGTCAGATTACCATAAGATAAGAAAAGAATTATACGATACATAACATTAAATTTTGTTTGACGTGAAAACAAAAAGAGATAACAATTACTCGCAGTTTTATTCGATTAATTTTACAATTTCTATTCGAATAACTAATTCGACTAATTTTACAATTTCGATGTGAGAAACTATTTTGAATATTTGTATAATTTCCATTCGAATAACAACTTGGAATATTTGTATCATTTCTATCCGCGAACAACTAATTCAAATAATTTATTTGAATGAAAAATTATTCGAATAAATAGATAAAATAATTTATTTGAATGAAAAATTATTCGAATAAATAGATAAAATAATTTATGACGAATAAAAAATTATTCGAATAAATAGATAAAATAATTTATTTGAATAAAATATTATTCGAATAAATTTCAATAATTTGGCAATTCAACGGCAATTTCAAAACAAATTGCCGTTACACTAGAGGTATAGACAAAGTATCTTCAAAAACATGTTTTTGAAAAATAGTTCAATAAAACTGGAAATCGTCGTAAACATCGTTTTACACATACAGCTGTGTGAATGGTCCGCCGTCCGAGGGTTAATAAACTAAAATATGTTATCAGGTATACTGCGAGAGTTCGTCGAGGTCGTTTTATAGAAATACAGTGCTCGCACTGGAAGCTTTGACAGTGTAATTACATGATGTCGGTCGATGAAAAACCTCCGCCCATATCACAGATTACAGAACACGCGGAGAGTAGAAAGTTCTCCTATTAAGATAGCGGATTATATAATATTCCGTAAAATGTAGCTGTTGCAGAACACTGTAAAATCTCAAGTAACAAGCTCTAAAAGTAAATCGTATACAGGGTGTTTCACTAACTCTGTAACAAACAAATCTGTAACTAATTTTTAGAAATTAAGTTTTAAATAACTCTGTCACCAGCGTATGGTTGACGCGGCAGACAACGTATCAATAGTGTATTATTTAGATACATTATCACCTAGTGGAAAATTTGAATGAAATTTTTAAATAATGGAATGTTTTAGCATCTGCAAGAAGATTGAAAATGTTCTATAGTTTTTCAGAGATTATAAATAGTTTTTCGAAAGGTTATAGCTTAATTACAGTTTATTACATTATGTATACCGTAGTTGTGTTTTATAGATTACATATAAAGTTAAAGATACATGTGTGTGTATAAGAATATGCTCATATATGTGCACATGAGTAGTCAAATGTAACAAAAATTTTTAACCCCCCAATGTCACACTAGCTATATATAGCAATGTTTTAGAGGCCCAACAATTTCAGAATATAATTTGTACATTCTAGAATATCGTTTTCTTTATTAGATCTCGATATTTCACTTTCAAGTATATTGAAGTATAATATATTTCACTTTTTCGATAGAAAAGATTTGGGACATTATGACCCAGTGCGACAGCGGAGGGTTAAATATCACATCAACAGAAATCACTCATTAACTCATAAGCCCGGATTGTAAGAGTCAATGTATGTATATCTGGTAACAGAAGCGATCGCTATTGACTTTGGTTTACAACAAATTCAATATCAACTAACTAATTATTTACTAACTGCTCCTCAAAATATTAAAAATTTTGCTTTAAATTCCAACAGTTGCTTCGTAAAATGTCGCTTTACGTTCAAGCTCGAACGAAATCTTCGTTCGATTGAGTGTTATATGTACTGGTTGAAGGGATACTGCAAGCGTGCAAACATCCGCAGCCTGGACATCGATGCGCGTTTCTGCCTCCGCGACTGTAATGAGCTAGTTAGTATCAGTTTTATCCGGTAAAATAATCGAATGTAACTTGTGTCGACTCTCATCGTGCAGTAATATAACTGCGACGGCCAATGAAACCAGCAATTGCTTTTTAATTGGTGACGTGTGTCCCAACAATTGAACTACTGAAGTTTAAAAGCACGGTCCCCTTCCATCACACTTAACAAGTGCAAGAATTTGTGATTCATTATTTAGCCTTATGCACGGCCCGCTGTTGTGTTCTTTTATTAATTCGAATTATGAATGATATTCCATTGTTGAACCGGTTTCCATGCTTTATTGTCGGCTAAGATTCTGACGAGCGTACGCTGAAATACTGTCAATATGCGAAAGAAAATGCTCGAAATTATTTCGAATAGAACCTTGGCTGAACTCGTTTCAACTAAATCAAATTTTCAAAATTTAATGAACTCGTAATAATTTCATTCTTAGTTCGCTGTAAGCGGAAATAATTCAGACGTTATGGAATTAATGTAAATGAGGCATAAAACAAATCTATCATGAAAGAGACGAATGTCTATGTACCCTATGTCTTTTATTATTCAGATCAAACAATGTGTCCTTTTGGCATTTGTTCGTATTATCGGAAACGATTGAAATATTTTCCTAAAACACGCGTCAAATAGAAATTTCTTTCTTTGTTGATCAATTTTAATATATTGAAAGCAATCTATCAGTATCTTTGTGCAAAATAAAAATTATTCGAGCAAAGTTCACAAAACCGGAGCCAAATAGCAATTTCGTTTCGTGTTTAACAATCACGATAAGTTGAAAACAATATATCGATGTTTTCAAACTCTTGAAGTCTCACTCCATTTTTTCGTTACCTGTTCATCGATGCTATACAAAATCCTCGCTCCACCGGCTACTCATCAAGATACATTTACTTCTCATATCGATTGTCACTGTCAACTTTCATTCAAAGCAATAACACCGCCGACTGACGGGTTACTTAATACTCCATTTGCGGCTATTTAAAAATTGTAATAGGTAACAATTAACATGGAGTTGCATTAATCTCCGCCGTGATGGCTCGCGAGGCGAAGTCGGCCAACGAAGAAAACAATTCCGAGGAGATGATCTCACACGGAGACAACCCGTTAAAATTGGTTCTTACTGGAACGATACGGTCATTTTCTTTCTAACTGAGTGAATACGCGAATCCCTTGTACACACATGCAGTTTCATTCAGTAAATTGGAAATAGTTAGCGCGTAGGATTAGTTTAGAACGAGTGGCGTGCCGCGGCTATTTCCCAGCCAAGGATAGATTTCGAAGAAAACAAGTCAGACGAAGAAGTGTTGGCGTTCACTTAGAATTTTACCGAAAGTACTTTTTCTTTACTTTCTCATCCGGTTTCTACATGTACGACACGAAGTGATCGAATTAGTTGCGCGTTATTCGCTGTACGAAGAAGTATTATAAACAAAAGTCGTACGGTATCAAACGGATACAAACATTATTAATTTGTACAATAGGAAAAGTACAATATATGGATAAATTTCATATGTCTTATACTGATCCATTTTCGACCAAAGGCATCTAATACTTCTTTAAAAAGATTCCAATTGATCGACAAAAAATTATAGTTTCGTTAAAAAAATTAATGTGATTGTAATTTTTTATTG
Source organism: Megalopta genalis (assembly GCF_051020955.1). Lineage (NCBI taxonomy): Eukaryota > Metazoa > Arthropoda > Insecta > Hymenoptera > Halictidae > Megalopta > Megalopta genalis. The sequence goes on from NC_135014.1 coordinate 19,465,539, forward strand.
AATAGAATGATGTACGTATTTTACGTGATATAACTTATTTATTATTAATATCGTCTACTACTATTTACAAAATCTGTTCAACTTCACAATTAATATTATTTAATATATTATATTATTTTTAAAAATATAATTTATGTATGTGATATATATAATAATATATATTATATTAACATTTCGTATATTTAATATATTTTATATCATTAATAATATATTTAATATAGTTTATATTATTAACAATATATATATGTTAATTAATTAATTTTATGTTAATTTTGTTAATTATTAAGCAATGTATTTAACCGTTGTTTAATATGCTAGCTGATTTTTATTTTAAGATGTCAACACAGTTTTGCATATTCGATTTATATCAACTATATTTTAATATGTTGAATTGAACAAATGTTTAATAAATTATTAGATCGTTTCATATAATTATTATAGATTCTAAAATTGAAATTATTAATCCTGTAGTTTTTACTAATAAAACTATCCTATATTTTATGAATAATAATTGATAATTAGCAATGCGTTAGTATAAATTGCTACGTTCTTAAAATATAATTTACTTGCACACAAGAAAGCACCAAATTTTAATAATAAAATCAATAAAGTAAAGAATATATAAACTTCGCTTAAAATTAGCAAACCTCCTTAAAAATAAATAAACTTCCTCAAAAATTAATAAATCTCCTCATAAAGTAATAAATTTCCTAAAAAGATAATAAACTCCTTGAAAAGTAATAAATTTTTAAATCTAAAATTTAATAAGTCCTTAAAAATTAATAACTTACTTGAAAATGTATAGATCTGTTAAAAAATGAATAAATATCTGGAAAAATTAGTAAACATCCTTTTAGTATTGAAACTTTTCGGCGAGATTCCGTTCAGCAAGAATTAAAAGCTTCAATCAAGGTGCACATTTATAGAATAACCGATACTCCGAAGTCCCTGAAACCCGCAAGAAACTATAAAAACGGTGCATCCTCGACTGGAAACTGGAGCAACCTCCTATCATTCTCACGAAGTGCCTCTTTCCACGCGTCGGCCGTTTTCCATCAGTCACTAAATATATGTTTGAACCTAACTAAACAGTCAATCATCCATCCGGATTCAATAAATACGGCTCGACATTTGTACTTTGGCTTGTGCATTCAGTCGCTATCTTATATCTTCAACATGTAGGAAATTTTCTTTGTCATTCCTATGTTAACGTTAAATCTGTTGAAAATTAGAAGTGATCGAAACGAAAAGATTGTATTTATGTACATTCCACATTATTTTTATTCTAATGTTAACTTGGTTTAACAAATTTGGTTATTCCCTGTGAAGGAGTCATCGGAATATGTCAACAGTTTTGAAAGAGAATAATTGAGAGACCGTACATTTTCACCGACTAGGTGGGTTAAGTGTTAATTGCTTTTACATTCCCAATTATGTAATCCTTTTGTAGATCATATTCACCTTTTTCAAATCAAGTTCACCTTTCTGCAAATCAAATTATAACTCATTCCCACAACAAAATTGTCCGTTTTTTATTCGATTCTTACATTTGATGCTTATGTGTAATTATTTGTAATGGAATTCATATTAAAATGAAGAATTGAATGACATTTTTAAAATACAATAACATATTTTATTATATATGTAAAATAATAAAAATTTCATCATGAAATATTACAAATATTTACACGTGAACATCAGACTAAAGGATTGAATAAAAAACGGTCAATTTTCATCTGTGATCGAGTAAATTTTATATTCAAAATAGAACAGATTGCATTATTAATAATTAATCTGAATAAACATTCGATAATTATTTAAAAAATATCATTCAATTTTTTCTTTTAATATGAATTTAATTACAAATAATTACAAAAATAAGCATCAAATTTAAGAATTGAATAAAAAACAGACAGTTTTGATCTGTAAAAGAGTTAATTGTATATACAAAATAATACAAATTCCATTACGAATAATTTTTTAATTTTTCAATAATTTTCATTATGAATATCTAAACAAGCCTCCAATAATTATTTAAAAGGTGTCATTAAATTTTTCATTTTAATACGAATTTTATCACAAATAATTACAAACAAGCAAGTTTCATTTGCAAAAGAGTAAATTTCAGTTGCAAAAAAGGTGAGTGAGACCTGCAAAAGGATGAATTCAAAGCAGAAAACCTGTGTAACTGAAATCAGCAAACTAAGTAACGATTAGCGCAAAAGTCAGTGTAGAGCCAGACTTGGCATAGGATCGCGAAGGGTTGAAGAGAGAAATGATCGAAGAAATACCATCGGCGAGATACAAGTTTCTCCAAAGCGTTTCGAGTTTCGCTTCAGCCCAGGCTACTTTCATCCCTCGCCTCTCGGCCCTACGTTTCATCAACAAGACCAGCAGGGTCGGCGTTGATGTATCATCTCATAATTGATAGATTGATTTACAAGTTCAGGTTTTTGACGCGCGTCGATAGATGCGGCTCGGCTGCTGATAATAATGGCACTTATATAAAGAATTGTTCGATCAAGAAATTATCCGTATATAAATAATTATAAATAACTACTCATGTACAAAATTATTTACGTAAACAATTGTTCGATCAAAAAATTATGCGTATAAATAATTATGAAAAGAATTCATGTAAAGAATTACATGAATAAAGAATTCGAATAAAGAATAATTTCTTATTCGAATAATTTATCTGAATAAATAATTAGAATAATAAATATAAAATAGCGAATATAATTACAATTCGAATAAAACATTCCAAAAATTGTTCATTCAGATCATAATCGAAGATAAATATGTATTCGAAACAATTCGAATAATGTCGGATTCTGATATCACTGCTCCATAAATCTGATGCCAACTAAAATCGTGACAATCGCCAATACAATGTGCACATCATTCTCGCTACCTTCCTGCCGAGAAAACCGGACATTCTATTTTTTCTATTTTCGTCCGATTTTTCGAAGGAACCGTCGTCGATCGGTACGCGTTCCTCTAGCTCGCGCGGACGCCTAACGAGAGTCGCGCGCGCACGCGCCACCTACCGTCTTCTGTGTATTTAAGTGGGTGTGCACGCGTGTGTTTGAAAGAGTTTTACGGAGAAAGGGAAGCTCGACGCATGCTTCCTTCCTTAATGTCGACCGGCCCCCGGACTCGAAGGATTCGAGTGTTCGACGGTGTTCAGTGGCTCGCGTTGGATCTCCGGCGATCGTTCCAAGCAGCTCGTAGCTCGCGTGAGTTTCGTGAATCACGGGTGGATCGCGGTCCCGTACTCACTCGCTCTAACGCCAACCGACAACCTCGGCAACCCGTGAGTGATCCCGTTTTGACTCGAATGGAGCATTAGTGAGATTTCTCGATTTTAACGAAACGGTCCGTGCGCGCACCGCTTTCGCCCGCGATTTGAAAACCGCGCCATCACGCGTTTTCTCTCTCCCTTTTCTGTCCCTCTTTCTCTCGCCGTCACGTCGAAGAAAATTTGTGTTCCCGGACCAGAGGAGACTTTGCTCTTCCACGGACGGGAAAATTTCGTCTTTGCACGCATTCTGTGGACCAGATTTTTTGCATGACCCGTCCCCTCCGAATCGGCGTGTAACCGCGACCGTTCTTCGCCGCGAGATATTTTTTAACGTTCGCCGTTTCCGAAGCTTCGCTGACTTGTTTTTGCGATGGATCGTTGTGCATGGTGTTTCTGCATGTTGAATGTTGATTTCATGTAAGTTCTTTTTTTTTTAAATTGTTAACTTTAAGGAAAGCGTTCTTACGGAGTGTCGCGCGGAGAGTTCGATGTTGCGAGATTTTTTTCACGGCGTTCGCAGGTCGCACAGATCCAGTATGAATTTCGAACGCTGTAAACAGGGAATATAATTTTGAGAAAGATCTTTCGTCGTTGAATTGAAATTCTCTGAAAATATTCGAAAATACTTGAAAATTAAGTGGAGCATTTTTTATAACAACGTTTAATATCGTGTTTATTAAATTTCCCGTTATTCGCTCTAATACGTTAGGCGACGGTGTACCATACGTGGAATACTAATTTCTGGTAAACATAATGCTAAATATAATCACGCGTGTAAACATACGTTGCAATGTAACGTTCATATTAAGTTATATTGCGCGCTGAGTTCGCTTGATTATACGAATATTTTATTACTTTACTGATATTCCATACAGATGAATTCGTTAACATTTTATTTTGTTGTAATGAAATTATCTTGCATCAGAAATAAGCTGCGAGAGAAAAATTTCGAAAAACAGAATTACACGAGAAAGCGAACTTTGTAAACAATTATTTTTAAATACAGCTGCATTTTTGCATTTTACGCACAATACAGCTCTGCACAGTCGGAATATGCAATATAACGTGAAATTTCTTGTACTTTTTTTTTTAAGAAAATGGTGATTATAAAAGAATTATCAACGTGTTATAAATTGTTGTGCATTATCGTTATTTAATTATTTAATTTCGAACGACTGTTCCACCTCATGCTTAAAACGAACGAAGCAAAGTGTCTATTCTGAGCTCAAATCTCGTCGAGATTTCGACGTATTTTCGCAAAACTTCAAGTAGAAGCAGAATGTTTATAGATTGGAAGTGAAACATTTCGGAGCGTATGATCGTTCGGTCTCTTTTTCGGTATTAGAATTAAGCGCTATGAAATATTTACATATTCGTGCGACGCCTGTTAAAATGTTTATTAACCTACAAGAGCACAGCTCAGAACAGAAAAAACAAAATGTCAGTACTCCTTAAATTGATTCTAGAAATGACATTGTTTTTACCGATGAAGTTGAGAGATATCATTCAACATTTCAATTTAACGCTATTTTATCAAAGTAATTAAGAAACGCGTATTAAAAATCTAATTTAACGCTATCTTCACCTAAGGAGTAAGTTAAAAATTTTAATTCAGCAGTAGTTTCACCGAAGCATTACAAAAGACAGCTTTTATAATTTTCATTCAACATTATTATTACCAAAGGGTTCGAAAGACGGCTTTTAAAGTTTGTATTTTAAATTATTTTTCCAGAGAGGTCAAACACTGCTTCTAAAAATTGTCATTTCACATTATTTTTACTGAAAGGATCAAAAGTGACATCTTCTGATTTTAATTTAATATTATTTTAACCAATGGGGTCGCGAAAGATTCCTTTGAAAATTTTAATTCAACATTTAATTCAACGACACCTTTCAAAATTGTATTTTAGCATCATTTTTACTGGAAGGGTAAAAAGACATTTTCTAATTTTAATTTAATACTATTTTTACCAAAAGTGGGTCGAAAGACTCATTTGAAAATTCTAATTCAACACTATTATTACTGAAAAGATCGAAAAACACCTTTAAAATATTAATTTAACATTATTTTTACTGAACAGATTTTTACCCGTTTTTTATAATAATAAATATTAATAATATCTATAATAATAAATATTAATAATATTTATAATAATAAATATTAATAATATTTATAACAATAAATATTTCAATGTATAGACAATCAAACAATTTCAAATTCAATGGATCGTAATAATATTCGAAATGATACTCGACATCAACGATATTAATATTGATAAATGGTCGTCGTAATTGCTGAACATAGTTCAGGAAAAAATGGTTACAACACTAACACCTACGAGTAGGCTTTTATTGGATTATTTTGATCTTTGTTGGTTATCTTTTCCGGAATCTTTTCGTGAAGTTGATTCATTGTAGTTGTGTCGCTCTGTCCATAAGAAACAGCTGACATCGAGTTTCTTCGTGATCGATACACCTTTCGTTCTTCCATAGTTTTTCACAGCGTTTGCTACGCATCTAGAAGAATTGATGTTTTCGCAGATTAATATATCATATCTAAAAACAAAAAAATTCAATTTCTTTACCGCATTTCACTCTTAAAATTCGATATTTCAGTTACACTTTAAATAAATTGTGTAAAATTACTGATATACAATATATTTACAACTAAGATGAATGATAAGAACTGCAGACACTCTTTGATGTATCCTTTACAGAAATATAACCTATTTCAGCGATTGCACTGTAATTAATAAGGTTACTTCATAGAATGATTCAAAAACGAAATGTTAATTAACGAAATAAATCGTTCAATAAATTGTATAAAGTTTCTAATATTTTTACATCTAAAGAACGAAACAAACACAAATTATATATCCTTTGCAGGGATATTTAAATTGTTGTTGCATGCCATGGTTTGAAAACAAAGTGTTAATTAAACAAATAAACATTTTTATAAATTGTATTAAATTTCTGATATTTTTACTATGTTTTACTATATTTAGCTATATTTTACTTCATTTATAAGTTTGCAGCGTGGTATAATTTGAAATTTAAGTGTAAATGAAACAAATAAACGTTTCAATAAATTGTTTAAAATTTCGAATTTATCTGCACCACAATAATCCTCCACGGGAACATAATCTATTAAAATGATTGCACTATAGTTCAAAAGATTGCTGCACAGTATGATTTAAAAACAAACGAAGTGTTAATTAAGCAAACAAACGTTCAGCCAAAACATTATTCTGTTTTAGTAATGAAACAGTGCTTAATCGTAGTTTAAGAGGAAAGTTGTTATTTAGTTTTTGAAAATAATAAATTAATCTAACAATGTAGATGCAGAGTATATAATCATAAAACATATATTTCTTGTGGTCGTAATCTCATAAGGAAATGGGATAATAGGAGATTCATCGTGCAAACAACAAAAGATAGAAGGGAGTATAACACGCGCTTCCGGTTCCGCGCGCGAAAATTAATAAACATCGCGCTTATTATACCTGCTCCAGATTGTATGAAAAATCACAAGCTTTGTTTCCTCATTCGCAAAATTTGATTAGAAGTAAACTATACAGACGCGTGTGTAAAACTGAAATTTATTTGAAAGTTTAGCTGGAAGATTGATAGAAGGCGTAGAAGAGAAAGAAAAATGTTCACATTGCTAAAGTTCAAATAAAACACCGTTTTTCATATACACATTTATATACAAGTTACTAAGAAAGGCACATAGTTTACGTCCCTATGTAAAGATACTCAAATACATCAGAGATTTTGAAAAACGCGGAATATTCGAATCATTTTGACTGGGTCGATTTAAATCGATCACTCTGTGTCACAGTAGTAGGTTCCCATTCAAAAAAAGGAAAAAACATATAACGACTACAATTATATATTTAAGCCCTACTTTTCATTTTATATTACTAGTACATATAATTGGGTTTTTGTTGGAATAGAATAATGAAAACAAAATGTAGTGTTTTAATTGTTTACAAACAAATTTTTTAAAAATATATAATTTTCGTTTTCAATTCACTTCAATTAAATTGAAGATCCTCTTCATTTTCATGTAGCGAACATTGTTCCAATTAAAAATGACAATTCAACGTGTACATAATCAAAAATGACTTTTTTGTGTACATAATAACTATCCTATGTCTATGTTACAGTGAAACACCGAAATCTGGAGAATGTCGACTTTCACCGGTGGATGTCAACATTCACATAGTCGCTTGGTGTATGTCCAAAATATTTGCTAAATACCCTTATTTCTGACTTACACCGGTAAATGTTGACATTCACCTATCTGTGATTGTCGACACACACCGGAGAGGGTCCGAATGTACAACAACGTAGTGAAATATTCGATCTTTCTCCGACGTATTTGGTATCTGTTGACAATCACCGGTGAAAGTCGACATTCTCCAATTTCGGTCATTCACGGTAACATCAACATAACGATAAGTGATTATTTTATGTTTACATAATAAACTGTGACTATACTATGTGAATATAATAAAAATGACTATTCTACATGATTTTATAGGAAAACAATAAAGATACATTTGCTAGAATTTGTATTAATCTCTGTAATAATATACGCCCGAAGCAATAAAGTTATCAAGTTTTCCTACAAATGCATCTTTACGATTTCAATACATTTCAGTGCATTTAATCGTCTGGGCAATCATTATAGTTGAACACCGTCTATGCCGGTATGAAATTTCAGTCTCTAAAAATGACCAGCAATTTTTCGTATTTTTAAGCCATTACAGTATAGTGCACTATTTTTATCCACCGACCGTATATTCGATCGAAGTTCAACGCAGCCAGCAATCACGGAGGAGTTTACGACACAAAACTTTGGTATTACGAATTATCTTAACAGGGACAATAGCTTGTGCAATTAATCATCGACTTCTCACTGCATGAAACAAAAAGGTGAGGCATCAAATAATAAATCTGAGATTTATGAGCAGTGACAGTAAAAATCAACAATTCTCATAGGATCATCTAATCACCAGAAGTATCTTAATACCCGGAAAATAATCGTTAAAAGTCCAAGTGACATAACACTCTTAGGAGTATGTCTCGCTTTTTGTATATTATACACTGCAGTCCATACACTCCTGATCAGAAAGGTAGCAGAATTTTTAACGTTTATAATCAGTATATGGTTGGTGTCGAATTTTTATATTTCTTGCGTATACATTACCACTTTAGTTTCTTGAATTTATGTTAATTGTTAAATAAATATTAATTTGTGTTCTTAACGCATTAACTGTTACGTCATCGTTCATAAAATACAATTTGTTTAATAATACAAAAGTAGGAAAGAAACAAGTAACTATATGCAACAGTTACTTTTGTCAACTTATATCCCGTAGATCCTAACAAAATCGTATTACACTAAAAATTATAAAAATATCATAGATTATAATCAAAATTAATTTGAAGCTTAGTAGAAAAATTATATCAGACAGGCGAATATGACTGATGTGGCATTTAAAGTGTTAAACTAATGTAACTGAGTTTCGTGTTATTTTTTACCGAAATTTTAGTCATCATTTCTTCAGACAAACGCAATGGCAACACATATTCAATGCATTTGCTTCAAGCTATTGCAATTAATAGATTTGTTATAATGTAATCCTAAAAATTGTTAAATACTTATTATCAAGTGAACAATATTCAGTGATAATTCCTGAATAAATAAAAAAAGAGTTGCGAATTAAAAGAAAAAGAATTGTGACATCACAAGGAAAAAAATTGCTGAAGAATAACTTTTAATTAAAAAATGACAAGAAATAAAATTGTTGAAGAAAAGTAGTGAATTTAATAACGACGAGAGAGAAAATTGCTGGAGAAAAGTTGTGAATTCAGAGATGACAAGAAAAGAAATTAATAAAAAAAACTGCACTGAAAACAAATGTTAATAATATTCATTGCGTTTTACAATGTTACAAATATAAGTAACGCAGAAATCTAGAGAATAAGTCCATTAGTGGTTGAAGTTTGCAAAGCATTCAAAAAGCATTTAAAGTGAGTGAAGAGCTGAATGAGTGTTATCTTTACACCTGAAAAGCAACAGCTTATCTTGAATGAGTTTGACAAGGAAAAATATTGCTACCATAATCTATAGATGAAAGGAACAATTTCAAACTGTTGACAAATCTCTGGTAGAAGTAAAATGATACGAGCCGGTATATTGATCCCCACGGAAGGACGGCAATTGTATTTACTCAAGGTCATTTAACCACTAGAAAGTATATTGAACTGAACAATGAACAAATACAAGCGCACAAGCAGTTTGTATTACTAAGAGCAAATTTTATTTTGCGATAACGCGAGGTTACAATTCATTCCGCACTGGAACTAGTGGATGACTCGCCTTGTTAAAAATTAAAGTTTCACGGAGTGCTAACATAATCGAAAATTTATAGGTTACAAGAATGAACATAGAACATATATAGGTAGAATGTAGAACCAAAATTTAATTAAAACTGAAATAAACTTATAATAAATTCAAAGTTATTTAGCGAAACACCCGTTATACGGGTAATTTCTCATCCTATCAAAAGAATAATATTGGAATCGTAATCTGTGCCCCAAAAAAATCATCCTATTTATAAATAAGTATGTATAATTAAAAAATCTATGAATTAGTATCTATAATATTACAGTTTCGTTATATTTAAACTGTTTCAATAAGCTCGGCTACAATTAATAAATAACATGCTTCAGATACAGAATACTTTAAGTGCGACCAGAAAATGTAAAACGAATGCGGCATAGAAACCGTTCAAATGATTCTTTTCATGCCTGAGACATTTGTTTCCATTCTACTGTAATTATTGCGGCTTCATTATGCAGCATTAATGTAAAACCGTACGCGTCAGTATGAGACGAAGGTGAAGAGCTGCTGGATACTATTGGTTTATTGGAAAAATTTAACTGGAATATTTATCTAAATATTCCACGCTATGTGCTGAAATTTACAATAATAATTTACATCATTTAATATGCATTAATAATTGAGACCATTTAATATACATTCATATCTGATACCATTTAATATGTATTAATAACTTACACCATTTAATATGCATTAATAATTGGCACCATTTAATATACATTAATAATTGACACCATTTAATATGCATTGATAACTTATATCATTTAACATGCATTAATAATTGACTCTATGAATACATAATAAATACAATTATCACTTTAAGATTTCTTTCTGTCAGTTTCTTTCTGGCTGCAGCATAGTAAGCTAGGCAATTCGTAAATTACATCACAGGAAGCTACTATACCTCAACATTTTCGCATACCATTGTATTTCTATTAACACATTACTCACCGGAAACCAATGTGCGAGTTTCCAGATGTCTATACTACAATGAAAAGAAACTTCTCAAAATATTCTTTTACGAAAAATTCTTAAAACTCGAAGTAATAACTCCGAGTAAAGGATGATTTAAATCCTTCAATCCACGATCTTTCCTACGGTTGAAACAAGGTTTTGAACACTGCGAAGACATGTGAATTTGTGAAAATTGTACGGAAAGAGAAGCACTTATCACCATAAGTTATTCAAATCTTTTCTTTATATATTTATCTTTCACATATTTTATCCTTTTCATCTTCATTTATTTCTTATATATTTTATCCATTAACTTCTTAACTGTGTCGACCAATTTTTAAAATTAATTTTATGATCACAATTTATCGATCACACTGTGTGTACTTTCTGTGTGTGCTCCACAAGTCCTTTTATAATTATCCTAAAATATGTAAAATTTACGAATACATTTCACAAAAATTTTAATCGAAATCATAGAACAATCACGCTTACCGTATAATTAATATTTCTTTATGACGAGTATACTCATCATTCACAGCTAATTGTAAGATATTATAAGATAAGCTCGGCCGAATTGTTACTTAATTTTTATTCACAATTTTACGACAGATTGAGCAGACATAATTTTTAACGCTACACACATTTATCAATTCTTAAATTTTTATTGATTATAATGTGTAATTGATTGCATTTAAAGAATTCTGGACCATTTGTATGTACGTACTTCAATCCATTCTTGCAACCTCATGTTCACGTTCACGGTCACTGGTAAGAGATGATCGTCTGTGCGGCTAACAGCAAAAATGTTTCAGCATTTATTTGCTTTGGCGTTGCAGCCTAACATGTGTATTAGATGTTCCAAGGTGCCGAGAAACGATACCGAAATGATCGTGTGAATTGCGTTTCGGAAAGCAGCTAGTTCTGCGACATATCCATGGAACATATTCAGTTTATTAAAACACAATCGATAAAAAACATATCAGTATGTTACAAATAGACTGCGGATCATTGTGCGTTTATGACAAAAATGTGTGAGTGAAATACAGAGTATCAAGGGCGTCAGAAGGATTTAAGAATGTTGTTACATTATTTCCAATTTGTTAAAACTGTTGAAAGAAAAAGTATGCTGCTGTTTCATGGTTTTTGCAATTGATGGCGAACATTTCGACTTTGCATAAATATCCATAGTCTGGTTATAGTCGATTATTTTAAACACTTATACAAATGATGAAGTAGTAAATCTAATTTAAAATGCAAATTGAATGATATTTTTGTATGCTGTGTTTACAATGTAGGACGAAAGTATTCGTACACTTTTAAAAACGTAGTAACTTTTTTAACACTGGTCTAAATGACTTGATTTTTTTTAATGTCAAAGACATTAGTTTACTATACAGTGACTAAAATATTTTCCTTTAATTTTTATAAAAAAACTTATTTTGTTGTTTTCAATATACATTAGTACAAAATTTAGTGAAAATAATATTTCATTATTTCTGAAAACCAAATTATTATTAGGAAAATAAAACATTAAATGCCTGTTTCTTTAAACTCGATTATTTAGACACATCTCAGTGTTGAATCAGAGCAGCGATATGATTGACTATGAATGTGATGTAAGTGCCAAAAAAATAAGATACTAGGAGAAATTAAGGATATTCTTACGTATTTCACAAATTATTGAGATTATGAAAGGAAGAAATACATTTTTCTTTAACTTTTGTTTCTTGAAACTACTTCAGAAAATTGTTGTTTCGCATAAAGATCCGCATTCTAATAATTATCTATTCGGCAAAATATAGTGTCCAGATCTGTAAACTCTCGTGTTGACTCACTGCGTACGACACTTTAATTTTTGAATTTCATTGGAAACTTCTTGAATCAGCTCGTGACGTACACGTGCAAGAATATGAATGGAAAGAACGTTTGGCCGGCTGTCAAACTAGCCGTTACAATATCCGGGAACGTAGCCAAATAATTTCAGGGGAATTCCTCGCACTACGAGCACGTTTACGCATGCCTGCAACGCGTGAGAATCGGGAGTAATACATACTGTCGCCGGCATCGATATTATTTAGTCGGTTCATAAGTTCGTGCGGTTTTAATTTCGATTTAAATTCCCTCTACAATAATATAATAACTATTGGCTAACAATTATGTCTCATACGTCGTCCGATAGATTTGCTTTTCTCCTGTTGTGTGCGATTATTTTCTGATTCACCCTCTATGAGTAATAAATTGATTAATTTTTTAATTAAATTCGTAATAAAGTCATTAATTTTTTGAGAACTACAGAATGTCAAGTTAACAAGAATGAACACTTACGATTTAAATGTACAGGAAAACATGCCGTAGATATTCATTGTTGTTAACTTGACACTTCGTTGGTCTCAAGAAGTTAATCACTTTATTAATAAATCAATAATGCGCGCGCCGCACATTCAAATATTCTTAAATGATTCCTGTTGCTTACAACACATACAAGAAATTTGTACTTTGCGTAACAATTCGCAGTTTATTTATAATAAAGATGGCCCAAGATCTAAGTAAATTCAGTCCTGTCATTCTTCTGAGGTAATCGACATAGAGAAAGTCCATAATAAATGAAACAAGTACATTATTTTTATACAGGCTTCAATAGTACACTTTCAGCTAGAGTTGGGTAAACTGTTATACGGTAGACGGATAAAATATAAAGACTTAACGAATACAATTTTATTCGATAATATAAAATACATATTTAATCGAATAAAAATTTAAGCAAATAAGAATTTGTTCGAACAAAGAAAATTCATTCGAACAAGATTTGATTCGAATAAAGAATTTTTCGAATTATTGGAATGAAGAATTATTCGAATGAAGAATTTTTCGAATAAATAAATAGAGTAATTTATGACGAATAACGAATATTCGACTAAACGAATTGATTCGGATAATTATCTTAGATAAATATTGATTTGTTTTAGAAAAAGATTAGTTGGAAAAATAATACTATTGGATAGGAATCGTCCGTCGTGTCTGACCGCGACTTACCAATTCTACTAGCTGTCATATTATAAGCCACGCAATCATGGCGGATCTTTAAACTCATTTCTCTCGAAAACGGAGACTTGAAAAAAGATGTTATTTTTTTCTTTCGATTTACTTTTGCATGTAGGATAACCATCCAGTTGTACCACAATGTTTGGGACACCCTGTATATTTTCTGAAATTCGGAAAAATGTCCGCGCTGTTTCGTGAGCTGTTTTGTACATATGTATATACCTATACACATATTTCTGTGGATGTAACATTAAAACACTGACGAAAATTACATAATATGGCTCACATATGACTTTCTTCTGTAAAACCAGCTGGCATTTTATTACTTACGCAAGGATACACTCAATTGGTGCTTATGAAAGTGACAGTTGCAAATAGCGTACATGTTTTTTTCTGCATAATGTAGCTTTAATAAGTGGACAGCGGATTTTTATGCAAAATAAAAATAATCCGGATGAATTGTAAAATACAGGAACTACAGTCGGTGTAAGAAGTATTCGTACACTGTATTTTCGAATTTTGACAAAACATCGACATTTGAACTGTTATAATTTCGTAAAAGTGTGTCGTACAACAACAAGCATGGTCTCATTTTGAAGCTTGAAGCTTCTATTTACGCTATGCGTTGTTTATTTTCCCGTGACATGTTTTTGCATAATGTCACAGGTGAGAAACCGGAGACATACTCTTTCTGGGAAATGTTACGGATTCAAAGGTCTGTAAATAAATTGGACAATTGTTTTCATGACTGCTCCTAACGTATGTTTCAAGATTGAAGCCTTCCCTTTACAATGACACCTTAAACATTGACGTAAGAATTTTTTTTGGTCGCCCTATTGAATTCCAAATGAAAGGTGTGCTGCCTACTTTACAGTTATACAAGGTTCACGAGTGCTCTGCACGATCGAACTTGTTCCTCGTTTCTGTTTCATGAAACGACTAAAAGAAGTTATACAACAAGTTTCGAGGGCTCATTGTAAAGCGAATTGCACATGTTTAATTGTTTCATGAACGCATAAAATCCGCAGTTCAATTATTACAAAAAGCTACGAAATCTCCAATCAGTGAACACTTTTGAACTTGAGAAAATTTGTTGCCTAGAATAATTATTTAGGAAATTCGCAACTTGAATACGATTGAAATGCTTCAGAGCTTGTAAGTTTATTCAAGCAACGATAATGTAGCGAGATACAACTGTTGTATAAAAAAAAACAAATTGTCACGGCACGATAATATTGAACCCAACTTTATGAATATTTCAAGAAGAGACTTATATAAAAGAATTACAAACAGTGTAAGAATGTTATTAAACTCTTCTCAAATCTTCACAAGTTTATATTTCAGCTCTATTCAATTTTGCCATAAATGCCTGAAATCCGCAGAGTCTAGTCGTCAAATTCGTATGCTGAAAAATAAATAACTACCTAAAAGATAGAGATTAAACCAGCAAACCATAGTATCGATTAAATACCGTAAACATGAAGGAAAATAAACTGTGACACAACGTTAATTACATTCGTCTTGTAATTACAATCGCCGCAAAATCGTCCCATTAGTTAGAGAACTGGCAGCGCGATCTCCATTTTCATAAGACACCCGGTGCGCGCGTACACACTTTTGCTCGTCACTGTACCTACATGAAATTCGCGGTCTCGTAAACGTTTTCAAAAACGTCTGCGCCCACCGGCGCGGTGTCAAACGAACGTAAACATGTAAATCAGCACTCAGCCTGTGGATTACATTTCCGGTCTTTGTTCAAAAGGCCTACGGAAGCTCGCTTGGAGAGAAAAATGGAGGACGAGATGCATTGCGGGCGTACTTGGTCGGAATGCTCGTGATTGTTTACAGTCTCATGTTCTTAACCTTCACGTATTTTTGAAGATCGTCGCGTTAGAGGGGCGGAGGCGGCGGGCCTCGGCCGCGCGACGGTCGATGGAAAAATAGATTTTCGAGGAAAGGTGGATTTGTTGCTGCGAAGTACGAAACCTGCTGCCACGTACAGTGACCGGCAGCATTTCTGCGAGATCATTTTATTGTGAACCTGGTTTAACCATCGCCAATTTCTACAGCATAATCTGTCCTTTGATATTAAATTGACGCGGTGCACAGCAGTCCGGAAACCGGTAATTTGTGGCCAAAAGTCAATCTTCCAAATTTCGTATCAAACAAAATTCTTTTTTCTTCGAATTGAGAACCTGTCGAAGCATCAGAAACCAAAATATTACTATTTTTAACGTCACACAAAGAGAAGATCTTCAAATCTAAATTAAAATTAATTCTCTTTATTATTTAAAAATTGTTTAATTACAATAAGAAAAAAGTTCTTCACGTAATCGAAATTATTGCGAAGAAAATTTACATAATGAAAAAATATAAATCATCAATTTGTGTATAAAACTTTTCTTTTTATACATGTTTTTGATCCGGAGGTGCAGAAATTGCGACATGTACCCCATATGAGGCTGTGAATATTTTGGATTTCGGGAAACAAATTATTGTCTCTCAAACCACTGTGCACTGGTACGCGCACCTTAGGTTACGAATCGCTAGTTGAAACCTTTCCATAAGTGTATCATACACTTATAACGGAAATAAAGAATGCGCATGTCACGGAAAATAGTTGAAAACACTTTGCGACTGAACTCGTTCTCGTTAGGGAACTCCCGGGAATGCACTGAAAATCCTGATAAACATGCGATGAAAAATGCACAAATATTCAAATGTTCGTTAGAGTCTGATTCATATTGTGCTCCCGCTTCGTAGTTCTCGTTCTCTTTATAATTGAAGTGAACGTTATATAACATCGATTCAATATCATATTTTCCTTTCAAACAAGCAGGTATCTCGATCATCTGTGAACATAAATACCTGACAACTTACTTCAGAAAGATAATGACTGCTCGGCACGTGAAGCAGTTAGATCGCTGAAAGTGCCGGACGTGAAATTTGGACTCTGGTTGAAACTTGAAACCTAATTTTTATTGTACTATACATTGTATTATATTGTATTATATTGTACTATGTTATATCGATATTTTTATTATTTTTATTTCAACCTTGTAACCACATATGGTTACAAGGTCGAAATTGGGACTCTTTAATTAAAACTTAAATTTATTATACTATATATTATATTATATTGTATTATACTATATCACACTATGTTGTTTGGACTACAACCCCTTGCTATCTCTCCTTCTTGACTTATTTAAATGATTAGTAAGTTAAAAGTAATGTAACAACATTGTTGAATTTCCTTTAAATATCCTCTGCATCTATTGCTTTCTATTCTGCCAACTCAATTTTATCATGAATACAATTAGAATAATTTGTTTACTTAAATCCTCAAAAATGTTCGACACATAATAGTTCTTTCATATATGAAACGTTTAATAACCAAAATTTGCAACTTTCATTGTGAATGAATTATTTAACACGTCGAGTACCATCGCGCATATGATTGTCACGATTTTCTTGTCAAACTTGGAAATTGATATTCATTATAATCTATTAAGCAAGCCGAACTTCGTACGGATCTATAAGTATAAAAGGATTCCAAAAGCGATTGCTGTAACAAATTTTCCTCTTTACTCTTACATTATTAAAACGGTTGTTTCAATTTTCTGCCTCTTTTATGGACACTGGTGTGGCTGCAGAGTAGCGGCAGACAAAGCAGAAAGAAAGTAAACAACTCAGCCTTGATAATCACGGAAAAAATTTTTTAAATGATCTTGGGAGATTGTAATTACAGTTCGCGCTAAGCTAGGTGCTTCATTCGATAGAAACTTTTTCTATTGTGCAATATCAGTTTTTATTGTAAATATCAGTTTATTGTGCTCTGTATGCGGTCGTGAAGAGTTATATGTGGACACCTTTTAAAAGGGAATAACTTTTCTAAAACTAGAGCAAACAAGTTGAGATATTAGAGCGACTCGTTTACTGCGCAATGTGTAAAAATATGTTTCCAAAAAATAGCAATTGGTAAGAATGGAAAGGTCACGTTGTTCAAACTTTTTTTCTGGTCAGATAACGGGAATTCAAGCAATGCGATATTTAGGTGTCACTAAGACCAAATAGATGAAAAAAGTTCACATAAACTTATGTCGGAAAATGTTTTATTGAACAGTAAGCTTTTAAAGATACTTATGATTTATTGTAGCAGTTATAAGAAATATTTGAAAATTCCTCCCACTGCAAAAATGCAGTTCATTCGTCGAATTAATGATTGTCGAACTCTTTCAAATATTCTACCTGTATTGGAAATAATATTAAATGCATTTTGAGTGCATTTCCAAAATTGTTCTACCGTTTCTATCGTATCTTTATAAACGAACGCTTTAACTTTCTCTGTGGTATGAACAGAGAAATCGATCTGTGCAATACAAAGTATACATTTCCGTTTGAAGACACGATGCAATTGTTAATTACATACGCACTGATGCACTTAAAAAAATCTGAGAACCTACAGATGCAGTGCTCTTTGAGCCATTTAGCTTCCTCCTTCGGCATTTTTCAGTAAATGCATTTCATAACGGAGTTATAACGTGAGACAATTGCGCGTATATATAATTACTCTCTTAATGACTCTATACATATATTACTTATTACAATTATTATACTCTTTAAAGAACAATTTGATTTTGTTGTTCGATTAACCTCGGAAAGAACTGTGTAAATAAAGCTTCCGTTTCTCTTGTATTTTTGCAGATTCAACAGGACACCGTTGAATAGTAGTTAAAGCTATGGATGATGAAGTGATTGGGAATAATCAGAACAATAAAAGATCACCAATGACTCTAAACGTGAGCGGACTGTGGGACGTTGTTCCACGGTTGGACCATTATAGGTGCGTATGGAAATGATTCGCTTTAACTCTTTGGACTACAATTTCTTTCATAACTACGTTGAGAAGACTTTTGTTTATTGTTTGTTTTCATTTAGTCTCATTCCTCGATTTTGATTATACAAGAATCAAATTTTGTTTCAATTAAAATATTCATCACAAGTCTGACTCGTTGGTACAGTGCAAAGGGTTAATTTACTTTTGTATTACAGTTTGAGCTTTGTTGTTCTGTCATTCAAATATACCGTCATTTGAACTGCTTCGTTATATATTGTTTAATCAATATTTATTCAAGAATATTGTTTGTCAAAGTATAACACTAGAGTAATTTAGCAAGTTTAACACTTTAGTAATTTTTAAGTATATTTTCACAAATAGCTTTTCACATTCTGATGATCTACTTTGAGCAGTGGTCAGTGCTACTATAATATTGAAAACAATAAAAAATTATACACAAGTTAATTTGGACAAATATATTTCTGCATAATCGTAATCACTTTCATACCATGGAAGGTGCAATTAATTATTAAAAATCAGTCATCTAGTCTCTGTCGAAGTATATAATAACAATTTCTTTCTATATAATAATGCCAATAAAACAGCATTAATGCTTTAATTATTTTGTATATTTGTGTACTAGTTTTCTTGCAAAAACTTCACGAACACCCTGTAAAAGCAATATGTGAAAGATTATACAGAACTGCAATAACTTGACACTTAACAAATATTAAATATTGCAATATTAATAAACAGTGATGTATACATATTTATTGTTTCAATGAAGTTGAATAAAACAAATTCTATAAAAGCTGCTTGCTATAAGAAGCCCGTACGAATAACAAATATATGTATAAACAAATACTTGAGACTTTCGCATAGCGATAACCATATTTTTGGCTATTATTACTCAATAAAGTTCAATCATAAAAGTATGAGAACGTCGATGAAACAAGAAAGTGTTCTTCGAAGAAAACAGCTAAAAAGTATCGTAACCCGGCGCACAAAAATAGATTCTCCCACACCCAAGATACATAGTGATATGTACATATTTCAGTCGATGATACAGGACAAAACTAGCACTTAGTCAGAAGACCGATCGCTTTGCATAAATTACGCTTGGAAACGATTGCAAAAAAATTCACAGATAATTCGTAAAGCATATAGACGTGCAACAAACGACCAACACTATTCTATTTACAAGGAAAAAGAGTCAAGCATTGCCTAAGTTTTGTATACACAGACGAGAAGTCGAGTAGTTTCAACGGGTTGTTCTGAAAGCAATTTCGTTTCTTTTTTTTTCGTGCGAAAAAACAATTTTTCTATAATATATTTAAGGCAGTACTATTTTTCTACGTGTGTACACGATTGTTTTCTTAACACAGTACTTTTTCGTACAGTTTTTTCGGAAACCGCATCGACCGTGTGAAAACAGAATTGGGCGTATTACGTAAAAATGTCGTTGTTAGAATTTTTCGAATCTATGATACCGTATGGCTCCAATTGTTCTATTCATAAACCATGTAACGTGTGGATATTTGATTGTTACACTTGGAAACGCGTCCGGCAGACTAGTGGATTGAAGGGGATCTGGTTGATCGATTAGGTGTACGGTTTCCGATATTTGTATATACTCTGAAAATTTCATCAGTCAAATTACATTCCTGCGATAGGCTCTATTGTAATTCACCCACGTATGTAATTGGCAATTAAGAGCGAAACGTTAGGACTCCAGAAGTGCTTGTCGGCTAATTCAATATTCTAACAAGGGTATTCCACGCACTCGCAAAAAATAATGCTTTCGGCGTTAACGAGCTTTTCTGGCACATTAATCGGCGTATTCCTAAGTGAATGAATTTTAGTCCCTCACCGACGCCATTCCATTAAGTAACGGGAACGTCTCTGTTCGCAGGCTAAGTCGGCGTGCTAAAAGACCATCCTTGAGCACCCTGCACGAAGGAAATCTTATAAAGGTAAGATTGCCACATCCAATCGACATTCGACGTAGCACCCACGTTACGATCTGCGTAGTGATATGCCATTCGGAATACGGTAGACCGTTAATTATCCGAACCTCGACTATCCGAATCGTTGATCGCCCGTATCAGTGTTGCATCGTCGCAAACTGGAGTATTCGTTCTAACGAACTGGTCAAAAGTCGATTAAACGCTAGAACTATCGACGATTCACGCTCACCTACTTCTACCGGAGGGGTGAAAATTATTTGTTTTTTTAAATTATCAAGTGACTTAAGAAAACACAGCGTTTTATACGTTTTTATACATTTTCCTATTTTGTCAACGAAAATTGATTAGAAACTGAATAATAATAATTAGAGAAAAATTGGACTCTTTTTTTCTATGCAAACAGAAAACATTATAAACAAGCGAAGATATTGTTACGGCTAAGTAATAACATGAAGAAAGGAAAAGAAGAAGAAAACATTAAGCAAACGCGACGCATGTATTTTATGGTATTTTCTTGTAAAACGTGTATGTACGAAAACATACGTAATTTTCTAAAACTGTATTCGAACTGTGTTTGAATTTTTTCAATCAAAGAAAATCAAAACTACGTGAAAGTTATACTCTGTTTTATTGAGAGTATTTTGCAAACATTGTATTGACTGTTGGTCCGATTTCAGGTTTTCCGTTGATGTAAAACAAAAATGAGGAATCTTCGTATTTATTGTAATGACTACAGTCTGAATTAAAATTAGAATTAGTAGTAAGCCTTATGATTTACAAAATGGCAACATTTTCAATTGAAATTATCGATTTCTCTTAAATAGTTTTTCATTGCTAGCATCTTAAAAAATTAAGAAACAAGTGACAAATGTCGAACATTTCGTTTCCTGCTGTAATACGACATGAGAAGATGCTAAAAACACTCTAGCAATTTCAAGTCAATTAATCAACTAGAACCTGCGATATCGTGTCAACCGTTTCGAAAAATAGGATCTCGAGCGAAACGTGTTTCAAGTTTCTCTTGTCAGTTATATAGAAGTATGTATACATGCTTCAAACATTTATAACTTCGTTATTCTCGTGAATTCAAACGAATCGTTTCGAACGCATGTTCTAGAACGCTTATACTTTAAGACAATGTAAAGCGCAAAATATGGGAACGGTTCGTGAATTAATTACATCTATAGAAGTTACTGATAACCGAGTAGGAGTATTTAAAGGGATAATTACTCGATCATCAACATCGAGTAAACGAAATTGATTTATATTTCCAATATTTTTAATTATTACAAAAATATTATAAATTATATAATAAAATCGAGCTATCACAAAAAGGAGGATCTTGGAATGATATTATTTTTCATGTTGCGATTTTTTACGCAAAGGAGAAAGTGGCGTCGATGTTTTTACAATACACAAAAAGTGAGGGACCTACATTCCGGATATAAATGTATGAAAATGATGATTAAAAGTACGGAATATTGCAACATCGAGCACACTAATTGCATACACGTATACATAGTATGGTACTATAGTATGGTATCCTATGAGCTGTGACGTTTATCGGTCACATGTCAAATTACCTGCTTTTCTCTAAGGACTTCTAATTGTAATTAACGTTTTACATTGCCTAGTGAATACA
Organism: Megalopta genalis; assembly: GCF_051020955.1. NCBI lineage: Eukaryota > Metazoa > Arthropoda > Insecta > Hymenoptera > Halictidae > Megalopta > Megalopta genalis. Next base: position 19,487,703 of record NC_135014.1, read on the forward strand.
GTTTCATACGTTCCAGCAGACCTGTGCAAAATTTCTAAATGAATATTACGAATGTTATATATTATTTATCACTTTATTTTACACTTAATTGTTTCATAATTCATTTTAATCATGAATCATTTAATATTTTCTATTATTTTGTACTTATTTAGTGCAGTTCTAAACTTGTCAAACATTCGAGAGAATAATAATTTGAACAATAACGAAAAGTAACGAAAATCAACATTGTGATTTTTTTTACATATGCATATAACTGCAACAAATCGTATCTTTTGTTTACTTAAAATTAGAGAGAAATGTTTGCATTTTTCTAGATAAGCGAACAAAAATGAATTATTTACGATCAATGTAAATTTATTTAACTGTCTTCCATTAATATCGCAGTTTCTGCAATCTGCTATGGTGTGTTTAACACTCGTACAGCTGGGCTGGAATCCATTTAGACTCAGAATATAAATATTATTATTTGACTATTTATTTACTGACCATTAATTAAAATTTTTACGTCTCTAATTAATGTTTATATAATTTACGTAATTTATTAATGTGTCCGGAAGAAATACATTAAAAACTACGTTGAATAAATAAATAAAGTAATAAATTAACCTAAACATACTCTGTTACAATTTTTGTAAAAAAGTACTGCTATTCGAGTGGTAATGGCATTTGATGCTGCAAGAATTTTAAAGTAAATTATGTACCACTGCTATAATTCAAATATTTTTCATTACAAATATCACTGAAACAAACGGGAGGTTATTGTGGCCACGTTAAATGAAATGTGACGTGAGGAGCATTCTCGTTCGCTAAGGACGATCGAACTCATAACGAGAACATCGAGGGAGACAGTATATTAGGTTTGCGCAGCAGTAAATACCAGCTGTGAGGAAAATTAGAAAAAGTATCAATTTGGAAATCCTGTGTTCTAAAAGAAGGTTACCATAAAAACACGAAAAGATAGATTGTTTCGGAACATATGTTTCTACACCTGTAAAATGTACGGTCGTTTACTGAAATATTAACATCTAAAAAATAATTGGACTTCTTTTCTACCGCGGCGTGTTTTGAGCGTCAAGTGTTCGTCTCCTCGACTTGTATATACAGAAAAACTTATACATAGAACACATGCCCATCCTGAATTATATGATACGAAGAGTCTACATTTTAAAATCTCTCAAAATGGGTCACATGTCCTAATCGGACCGCGGATGCATTCATGGGAAAAATGTGTAGGTGAAACATAGAACAGTGAACAAAATTGAAAGAAACTAAAAATGTTGATATATTAATTACAATGTATTAAAATTATTTAATAGTCGTAATGGGTCAACCAAAATTTTATCGAAAAATATGTCAAATTTAACGTAAATTTTCAATGTCGAAAATTGATCGTTCTCCATAGTTGAACCTTATTCTAGAACATTTTAAGTTTAATTTTAATACAATAACAATTTTATACGATTTTGATATTTCGCCGTCGCTTCGAAATTCGTAGGCTGTACTCGCCCTCTGATTGGTTACCGTATTTCGTAAATAACTCGTAAACGAATTAACAAGGACATTTTCATTGAGCAAAAATTGCCTTCAGATAACCTGAGGAATTATCCACTTCGTTCGACTCGCACATCTTCGGGACACCCTGTGTATCAAGAACGTTTTCATTTCAGGACTCCAATATAGAGGCTGGCCAAGTCGGGACGACGCAACAAGGACACACAGGAATAAAGCTAGGATGGATCCAGGGTGTTCTTATACCATGTCTGCTGAACATATGGGGTGTAATGCTTTTTCTGCGACTGTCCTGGGTGGTAGCGCAGGCCGGCATATTGCAAAGCGTTATTATTATCGGAATATCGGCGGCAGTTTGCGTCATCACGACGCTTAGCCTCAGCGCAATTAGCACTAATGGGGAAGTAAAGGGAGGTGTGTTACGGGATCCCCGTTTTCCCTTCCTATTTCTCTGACGAAGGAGTGGCAATGTGTATTTACTTTAACCATACTCTGAGAATTGTTTTTTTCCAAGAACCTCGTGACATCGTCTTTGGAAACGGAATTCTAATTGCAACAATGTTCATAAAAAGCTGGAAAATGATGATTCAGGGAAATTGTAACTCGTAGGGGAGACCGACGACGATTGTAACACTTCGAGTTTAGAACACGGTTACAGATAAATTATTGTGTTTACAACGACAATTATTGTATTATTCGGTTACAATGGTTTCGTTGTGCATCAAGGAATATCCAAGTTATTAATAAAATATGGGAAGCGGGTAAAAAAAATCCGATCCAGGGTCGGGGTCGGTTGTAACACAGAATGGCATTCTTTATGTGCCCATTTATGTGCCACAACATTGGACCCATTTTTCATTAAATGAATAAATAAATAAATTTGAAGATACAAAGAAACTTCATTAACAAAAATATTTTAATATAAAGAGGTCTATAATATGAGGGTAATAATTCTTGACTACTGGAAAATTTTGAAAGATTTCAACGTCATCTTCACTTTTTTAAATTGTATATAATATTTTATATTTTTTTATACATTAGTTCAAGCAGTTAAACATTTTCTATCGCTTATTCATATTTCCAAGCAATAATTTTTAATAAGATATTTTCATCTGTTCCTAAAAATAACACATTGTCACGGTTTCGATTTTATTATTTGCAAAAGTTTTGTAATCTAGGAGACCAGGAGGAGTTGACTAATTTTTGACCTGCTCAATTTCTAGAAATTAACTGTTGGTATTTTATTAATATGATGTATAAAAAAGAGTCTGCACATTTAAATAACTATCGCTAAAATAGCTATAAAAATCGCTATAATATAAACTCCATCTATGAAATGAATTAATTTTTCTCTTAAATAGACGTTTCATTTTTTTAATGGTTTCTTTTCTTGATGCAATGCATTTTTTATGGGTGCGGTTGATGTACCATTGTCCTACCCTAACAAGGATTCAATATGATTATATTTACATCGACGCCAGAGCGTTGTTCATTATCACTTAACTGATAACTCGAACACCAACATGGTATCTCTATCTTATTTTGTAATCGAAATTTAATTTTCCATGGTTTTGTAATTTTATACTGAGAAACAAAATAATAACTGTTTACAATGACTTTTCTAAATTGATTATAACTTGAATGAGGATCTAATACAAAATAAGGATGTTGCAAATCTATTGCACAAAATTAGGACTGCATCAACATTTTGTTTCTTCTCTTAATTACTTGAATAAATGTAAAAACGGTTTAAAAAATGTACAAAAGGTATAATCGCAATTCTTACATAGAAGATCATTTTGGTGCATTATACATAAACTTTTAAGAACGAATGTATAATTCGACAAATTACAGTACAGTAAATTCTCTCCAATTGTCTCTCAGCTTGTAAACAAAAAAGAACAATTTGGGAAAAGGAGATACGATTATTCCCAAATTGTCCACTTTTATTTACAAGCTGAGTTATATTTACTGTAGTAGGTTTCGAAAGAATAACGTTAGACGACAGTGAGAGAAAGAAACCACGAATTAATTGTCTGAACACGCACATTTCTTTCAAAATAAATCGCAAGACAAGAGGTTAATAAAAATTAGTCAACTACCCCGGTCTCCCCTAAACTTATTATTCAAGTTGGCTCAGTTCGTTAAGTTCAATGATGTATAAACCGTAAATATCTATAGGTGGTATATATTTCATCATATCACGCACCTTGGGAGCAGAATTCGGAGCCTCTGTCGGGATCGTTTTCGCGTTCGCGAATGCAGTCTCAGCTTCGATGAACACCATCGGTTTCTGTGATTCCTTGAACGATCTGCTAAAGGAAAACGGATTGAAAATCCTAGACAATGGAGTGAACGACGTCAGAATAGTGGGAGTACTCGCACTCATCGTTATGATCATGATTTGTGCGGTCGGCATGGAATGGGAATCGAAGGTACGTACCACTATTGTTTATTTCGTTTTAGACAATATCAGTCGGACGTATCAATGATCATAATGAATACTATGTTGCTTCTGTGTTGCGTCTAAAATACGAAATAAAAGAATAAAACAGAATCGAATAAGACATATTAAATATTTTTTATTCTTTTATCACGTTTATTCTTTTAGTTGAACTATTGTATTCTTTTATTTTATTTGTCTTTGCATTTTTTTGTTCTTTCATTTCATGTATACTACTAATGTATACTACTAATAATAATTCACTTCATGTTCTACTAAATTGAGAAGAACGTGGGAACACTTAGGGAACTGTTAGTTCCTCTGGTCGTTTTTATCGTAAATTTATAAAATCCGCAATCTAGTTATGACAAAATATCTGTAGAAACAAGTGGTGAGAACTTTGGTGAATAAAATTCTGCTTCAAAAAACTTCTAGTGTCTTCAAGTTTGTAACAATGAAATAAATTTACTATGTTTGTAATATACAGTTGTTATCCAAGGTGAGCATTAGGTTATCTAGCAAGAGTTGTCATGAAACGAAACCCACTTTTGTTAAGAAGTTAGTTACTGATAAACAATTTACGTAACATTCGGTAAAATGCACTTCCTATGTATCTAAAGACGCATGAATACGTAAATTGTACGTATTTATACATTTCACAACTTGAAAATGTACAAACATGAAGAAATAATATATATAAAACATAATATTAATATAAAACATCAAATATTATTAGAAGGACGTGCATTATTATTATTAAAAATACTAGAACAATCCTCGCGATTATGTGAAAATATTATGTTTAATTATCTTTTTCGCCTACCCGTCCAAAATGTGATAAAATTACCAAAATATGACTTTGTCATTCTGAATTTTTATATAATTAACTAGAATAGACCATAGGCACCTGTATAAATATCTTTTAGTCATAATTGATATTATCATGTTTATACATACACGCAAAATCTATAAATAAATAATTATCAAAATAACTATTCTCCTTAGTTTATTATTATACCGTATGTTCAGGGTGATTCACCTAAATGTACTTAACAGAATAAAATTAGGTGACTCGTTCTCTAACATGATTATGCTTACGTTTGTCTTTGCTCAATTTAAAATAATGAACATTGTATCTAGACTATTAATCGATTTTTGTGTGCTAATATGTTGGTTTTATTCCAGGCGCAAAATTTCCTCATAGCAATAATTGTTGCCGCCATTTTTGATTTTCTAATTGGTACGATTATGGGCCCATCCCGAATAGAACACAAAGCCCATGGGTTCCTTGGATTTTCTAGTAAGTGAAGTTTAAGTATTATTATATTATATTATATTACATTATAACAAAATTTCTGTTCAGAATGTTTAAGTTTGAATTGAAAGCGCACGCATAATCTCAAGGAGGAAATTCATTCGACAATTCATTCAAAATTAGTCTTCTCGGCATTATTTCGATTCTAGACAATGGTATCCAGGAATATCGAATCGTAAATAATGCCACTTACTCGCAGAATTTCTAACACCATAATTCTTGCGGCTGTGAGACATTCACAAACTGGGCGCGGTCAAATTAAACTTTGACCATTTCTTTATTATCTTAAGTAATTTTCGCGTATGCCTTGACCTCGAACATAAATTTTTCAAACACAATTTCCTGCAAAGCAAGCATAATTTCATAGTCCAGCCAGTTAGAATTTATAACTCAGGAAAACGAAACTTGGTCTGTTGCATCTTTACGATTTATTCCTTGCAAATCTTCAACCTATCATAGTAATTCACTCACTGTGTAACTATGAATCTTAAAATTATTAGTCAATATTTGTTTATTTATAGACGTTCGTTGCATGAACGAAGATGCAAAGATTACAATAACTTAATTATTAACCCTTTGAACTCTCGGATGTTCTCTCTTAGAGGACGTAACTGTTGATAATCTATGGTGCTTTTAAAATTAACTATTCTTGTTGCATAAACAGTCTAATTATTTCCAATGTTCTGTCATTTTATATTTTCTTCAAAGCTGGCAATTATAAAATCTATATTAATACAAATATTATTTAATTTATCAAATATTATTTAAACAGTCTAATTATTTCCAACGTTGGCATCGGCAGCTGAAATCGAACTGATTCCGAATGTACTCGTATAAATATAATCTTATAAAATTACGTAAAAACAAATGCAGTCTAGAATTATTCGCATCATTATTCCAATAAAATATTCGACTGAAAAAAAACTCGTTCGGATAATTATCTTAGATAAAAATTTCTTCGAAATAATTCGAATAATGCCCGACTCTGGTTTCAACTTATACCGCTACACCTTCTTGCGTCTAAAAGTTGCAATACTTGTTCTCAAACGGGTTTCAGGACCCTCTTCCAATATCTCTTACAGTCTGCTTCATAAAACCCTATATCTTCGTAAAAATTAATTGTTCGTGTAAAAAATGTTATGTAGTGCGAACGTATAACTAAAAATCTAACATACACTTCATCATTAGCGTGTCCAATATCGAACTTATGCCAATTCTAGGTATACTTGCAACAAATGTTTTCGATGTATGAAGAAGACAGTGACCATATTGTTAACGTGACCTCCATTGTTAAGTCGTTGGACACTACATGAATTAATTTTTACATGAACCCTTAACGCTCGAAAACAATTTGTCCGACAAATTTTGAAAAATTCTGATTTAGCTACACAAAGTCGAATTGATGTAAAAATCACTATATCACTGTGAAAAATTTGATAGCAATTAATAAATAAAAGATTCTGTTTTATAAGAATGACAAGCTTCGTTTCATTTTTGTTATTTTATTGCAGCCAATTTGCGAAGTCCTTATTTATCTCAACTTTAGGGTTAATGGATCTACACGGATATGTTTCCGAACCATTTGTATAATATTTTATAATTTATCCTACACTGTTCTCGTAATTTCTCAGCCGACGTGTTCATGAGCAACATGGGTCCGGATTATCGGTACTCCGAGAACAGCAACCAGACATTCTTCTCCGTGTTCGCCATTTTCTTCCCGTCGGTGACCGGAATCCAAGCAGGGGCTAACATTTCCGGCGACTTGAAGGACCCAGCCAGCAGTATACCGATCGGCACCCTTCTAGCTCTGCTAATCTCGATGCTGAGTTACCTGACTTTCGTCTTGTTCGCCGGTGGTGCGGCTGCGAGAGACGCCAGCGGACTCGTCTATGGGAATAACACAATCGGCAATTGCACTCCACAAGTAGATTGTTTCTACGGATTACACAACAGTTATTCGGTAACTATGACCTCAATTAATCAATGAATTGCTGCGTTCGAACTTGTTCAAAAGAACTGTTGTATCGGTGTCGATTCGGAAATAGTTAACACGTTCAGTGCCAAGCCGTTTTTGTTCGACTTTTGATATTTTGCTCGGCCATTTTGATGTTTTATCTAAAGATACATATATCGTATGTAATTATTAATTATTGTATTAAACAAGCTTATTTGCTTCGATCTGCACCGTATTTTTGTAACGTTTCATTCTTTTTATGGGAACGTATCATCAGTCTTTTCAGAGCATTAAGTCAGTACGTAGGATAATTGTGTCAATTATTGTGCCCCACCCCCTGATTACTATGCATTTACAGTAATTTTACTTATATCTAAAAACAACATAATTAAATTAAAGATATTGAATTTTTTCAATAAAATTCGATCAGCAATTTTCATAACCGAAACGAAACTTTAACTATTTACCACCTATAAAATGCGGAAAATAATTTTTTAAATTTTCGATAATGTATCTCACCTAATTCGAGCATCTAAAACATCTCGCTTGTTTTTTTTGATAAACAAAATAACGGAGGAAAACATTGGTTGGTTCAGTGGGTCAAATCATAATAATTCAATATTATGATGAGCAAATAAATTTGATGACCTATAATGTTATGACCTCCGCGCAACCTTCAGTAGAAAAAATCTGATCCTGTACGATTTATGATAACAGAAAAATCTCTCGAATAATTGGCACTATTGTGCCATTGTTTATTATAAAAAGAACAGAAATAGTTATGGTTTTTATGTAATATATTAGAAACGGTTGTATTAATAATGCTATAAAGTTTGTATATATATATATATATATATATCGCTTTACAAGCTATAACAAAGAGAACTGAAATCTCGTTTCTCTTTAAAGGTAATGCAGCTTATGTCTGTTTGGGGCCCATTCATCTACGCCGGCTGTTTCGCTGCAACTCTGTCAACAGCTCTGACGAACTTGTTATCAGTGCCACGATTGATCCAGGCATTAGGCCAAGATCGTATTTATCCCGGATTAATATACTTCAGCAAAGGATATGGCAAACACGGGGAACCTTATCGTGGATACGTTTTGACATTCTTCGTTGCAGCATTGTTCCTCTTGATAGGTACAAGACATAACTGAATTTTTTGTTATGGTTGGCAGACGTACTACTAAGTGAGAAATAGTAATAATAACAAATTTTACGTTCGACTATTGGACAAGAAATATATGAATTTGTTTGTCATAGTTGATAGACATCCAATGGCTAACAAATGAAAAATAGTAGTTACTAGAAATTTTACATTCGAAGAATATACAACACGAAATATGTGAATTTGTTATCATAATTGGCAGACGTGCTAATAAATGAGAAATTTTAATAATAACAAATTTGATTTCTGACGAAGAAATGTCTGAATTTTTTGTTTGTCATAATTGGTAGACATTCAATGAGTAGTTATTAGAAATTTTACGTTCGGAGACTATACACGAAATATCTGAATTTGTTGGTGTAGTTGGTAGACAGACATTCGATGACTAACAAAGTTAAAATTATAATGATAAGGAAGACGTTTGACAACCACACAAGACATATCTGAATTTGTCAACATATGGCTAACAAATGAGAAACGTTAGTAATACAAAAGTGGACGTTTAACAATGCATTTGCGGATACTTATCCTCTACTTCATGTTCGCAAGCTTAAATTTAAATACAACTATACGTACACATACATATATGAAAAAAATTACATTTTTCATAAAATTGTTTTTATCGATAAAAGCGAAACAAGTCTAAACTAATCTACACTTATGATTTCGTATCAGCATTACAAAAAACTCGAAATTCATCCAGTAATGTAAATATTATGCCTGTATTTTATGACATTATAATGTAATTATTGTATCTACCGTTTCTATTTTCAGCTAACTTGAATGCGGTAGCGCCGTTGATCTCAAACTTCTATTTGGCATCGTATGCCTTAATCAATTTCTGCACCTTTCACGCAGCACTAGTCCGACCGATTGGATGGCGCCCTACCTTTAGGGTAAGAAAAATGTTACAAACACTTATGATTATTGAGATCATAAAGAGGCTTTTGCGTGAAATTATTTCATATATTATTAAATTTTCTGAAATAAAACTTCACTATCCACCTATCCATCTCTTATTCAAAATTTTTTCGAAATGTTTAATTTATTATATAATTTTCTGTAATAATTTATATCTAATATATATATACTATAAGTATATTATATAAATATCTATTAATTAATCAATTTATTAATGAACTAAATGTGATGTAATTTTAAACAAAAGTTTCACATAAACTTATGTCCGAAAATACTTTATTGGAAAGGTATGAGTTTTTAACGATATTGATGATTTATTGTAGCAATTATATGAAATGTTCAAAAATTCCTCCCACTGCAAGAATGCAGGCTTTCATTCAACGAATTAGTGATCGTCGAACTCCTTCAAATGTTCCATTTGTAATGGAAATAATAGTGAGTGCATTTTGAGTACATCCCCAAAATTTATCTACTGTTTCTATCGTATTTTTATAAACCAACGCTTATAGAAATTTCGATAAAGCATTTTCGGGCACAAATTTATACGAACATTTTCCATGTATTTTATCTTGGTAACACATAGTATAAATTTTTAAATGACGAAATGACCTGAATTTTTTTGAGATGACGGTCCGTCTAATTTATTTGAGAATGAATGATTACAGCTTTTTTATCCGAACCTGGAACGAAAGTTTAAAAAATGCGTTTTGTAGATCTCGATAGCTTATATGCATACTGAAAATTTTATCGAAATCGATTAACTCAATGTCAAACTACAAACATTCAAAGATGTAAAAATTTCGAAAAGAATTGTCAATATGCATATAAGTTGCCGACACCTGCAAAACACACTTTTTAAGTTGTCGTTCCAGGCTCAGATAGGAAAGTTAAAAAACGCGAGTTTCTTTGTTTCATTCCTAGCAGCAGCAATTTTTAAGAAAAATTTTGTAATCATTGTCTAGTAACATTGTCTTTAACATCTCAAAAAAACACAAATCACTTTGTCAAGGTTATATATCAAATTATATACCAAATCAAATTCTTACATATCAAGAACACATAAAAATCTGGATCCTATTACCAAGCGGTGAACATAACTAAGGCAATTTGATTCACGTTACAGTATTACAACACCTGGCTGTCCTTGTTCGGCTTTATCACTTGCGTTTCCATAATGTTCTTAATCGACTGGGTGACATCGCTCGTTACCTTCGTGATTATCTTCGCCCTGTATTTAATAGTCGTTTACCGGAAACCAGACGTGAATTGGGGCAGCAGCACGCAAGCGCAGACATACAAAACTGCTCTCACCATCGTATATCGGTAAGAATGTTGCACATTCTCGTTTTTCATACAACAACAAAGTACCTCATGTTAATTTCATATATTTACGCTGAATTTCTTAACCATCGCTCGAGCAAACCGGGTCATTTTTTACCCATGTTTTAGTGGTAACGTTACGATTCAGTGTACCGGTTACACTTGGTGATACTAATATGGGTCAAACGTGACCCGGGACTTCGAATTGGCGATAGGAAAATTAATAATATACAGGCTGTTCATTTTATCTTGCTCATTGAAACACCTTCGTTATTTTTACTGATATAAGAAAATGTGTGAAAACAACTTTGTTTAGTTCAAAACTAAGAATATTATGATTTATGTTCTTTTTCTCTCAAGGTCGTGTTTTTTTCAGGTATTAAAGGTTATCGCTGGTTTTTGCACATTGACCACTGTTTTTAATAACGTAGCACTGTGATGCACATCAAAACAAATTCAACGACCTCTGACACTATGACCTTTAAATTGAAAAAAATTTTTTAATGACCTTGACATAACCTTTAAATAATAGGGGTCATTTTTTGGCTAATAAATAAGAAAAATGTTTGAAAATATCTGAATCGTTTAATAAATTTTACGTTTAATAACAAATAAAAGTAATAATAACAAATTCAACGTCTGACGAGCGGACAAGAAATAACTGATATTTTTGTCACAATTGGTAGGCAATGTTAATGTTTAGAAAACAGTGATGACCAACAATACTTGGAAAAAAATGAAAAAAATTTTATTCGGATAAATTGCTATCTACGTAAATTATTATTCGATTAAATATTTGTTCGATAGCGTTGAATAAAATTTTATTCTGATACATTTTTCATCCAGATAATTTTCAACTAAATAAATTTTTATTCGATTGAATATTTATTCGACAGTGTCGAATAAAATGTTATTCTTTAGGCTTCATCTTTTATCCGGCATCCGAATAAAATGTTGCCCCACTCCGCTGTATAGATACGATTGATTCGAAATTTTTCAGATTGAACTCCATCGACGAGCACGTGAAGAATTACGCACCTCAAATTTTGGCGCTATCTGGTCCACCTGGCGCCAGGCCAGCGTTACTGCATCTGGCCAATCTCATTACGAAAAACCATTCCCTGTTGATTTGTGGAGAAGTATATCCGGTATGTAACGTAACTAAACATGATTTTTTTCTCGCGTGGCCTTCAATCCTGCCGAATCCGCGTAACGTTTCTATATTTATACAGAGCATTCTGAAGGCTCTGTTGAAAAATTTGCAGGCGTATTTCACGTCACAGAATTAAAAAAAGAAAAATCCCAGCGAACACTATTTTATGCTTCCGCACCATTCAGGTGTCATGATTCAAATATGGTTCGCGGCAATCGTAACGCTAAAACTATTTGTTGTCAATCATAAAATGCCAGTGTCTTTCTTCAGCACTGAATCTATCAAACACCAAACGTGATTGACGTACATTGCTTTATAATAGGAATAAGAAGACTGCATTTATATTTAGACTTGACACCATTTTTATTATAATTAGACTGCGGATCTTTGGGCAAAATAAAAATAGTTTGCAACAGTTGCAACACGTAGGGACAAGCACAAGTTTTCTTCCGTCTTTAACAATTTTAATAAGTCCAAATATTAATTGATGTACTAACTTCAACGTTTTAAGTTATACTCATTTTGCCATAAATGCATCAAAACCGCAGTCTAATTATACTGTATGCTCGAAGTAAGAAATTCATTCAATTACTTCCTACGAAACAGTCCCTATAATTTCAACAATTTTAAAATTCGAAATGCGGGTATTTATTTACTCTAGCCTAAAGCTTAGGACACATAACTTAATCGAGAGTATCTTATAATTTCAGAGATATTTAAAATTTGGTTGTTGATTCTACAGTTCCTGACGAGTTACAAAAATATTACATAAAAATTATGAAGTGAATATTATTAATAACAACGTTGCACTAAATATTTTTAAAAATTGATATGAAAATATCAAATCAATTTGACCCATGCATATTTATTACAAAATTGATTATAAATTATTTTTTTGATCTGCATAGATTATTAAAATTTGATAAAATTAGCATATATACATTGTTAGCCAATAATAGCATTGCATTAAATATTTTTAAAAATTGATGTGAAGATATCAGATCAATTTGACTCATACGTTTTTATTAAAAAATGGATTATAAATTACATTGTTTGTGTCTACAAAGACTATTAAAATTTACTATACATTTGTGGATATGAAAAAGTTTCAGTTCATTCTGTGTAAGACAGAGCCAATTCACATAAAAGGATTAATCATAAATTAAAAGTGTTGTTTTCGAATTAGAGAGATCCCCATTATTGCTCGTTTATTGAACTTATTAACATATTTCTAGACGAATCTCGCGTACCGACTGCGTTCGGTTCGAATGAGAAATGGCTATGCATGGTTGCACCGACACCGCATAAAGTCGTTTTATCACATGGTGGAGGAATTAAGTTTCGAACGAGGTGCTTCGGCTTTGATGCAAGTAACAGGCGTTGGAAAATTAGCGCCAAACGTTGTTTTAATGGGCTATAAAACGCATTGGGCAACTTGCAACCACAAAGAGCTTCAGGAATACTTCAACGTTCTTCAGTAAGAACACAAAAATTCTTACTCGAATTATATTTCTCGAATTTTTTATATGAAAACTTCCTTCCATAAAACACTAATACAGCGACAATAATTCTCAAAAATCTTTTGTTTCTAATTGATCGCTTACTAAGGAACATTAGTATCATTCTTCACCTTTTGTCCTTTAACCCTTTACGCTCCAAAATATTTTGCTTCCAAAGACGAAAGATAAGCAAAGATTATTTATTATTTGTCTTTCTCTAAATTCCAAATAAAAGATAACATTTCATTCTGAAATAAGAATTGATAAATAAATTATTTGTGGAATTATTTAAAGGATTTTTTAATTATATAAAAGAATTAATTACGATTTTCAAATAAAATTTGACCAAATCTGACTACGTATTCCAATAATAGTTTGTCTCGCACAGTTTTGGAAATATCTTGTTAGTTAAAAACGATTTATTAATCAATTCAGCCAACATGAAACAAAAGTCAATTGGAAATGATCGATATGAAATAGAAAATTAATTGCTAATGAGTTATAATTTCGCGTGCATCATAACAATGAGATTATATTCTTTCTGCAGCAACGCATTCGACCAAAAATTAGCCGTTGCTATGCTCCGGATAGCCGAAGGCTTGGATTGTTCCGAAGTGGTCACTGCAAATGGCGACGAAGAACATGGTGCTCTGGCACAAAGTAGCTATGACTTGACCGGAAGTACTCTAATGCACGTGGACAGCAACTTATCCATGTCCACTGAAATCCCGAGAGTTCAAAGTGTGCCTACAATGGGTAATTATAATTAAAATTATTTTGTATTTCTTATCTTAGTATTCAGGGTGTCACAAAATTATACACATACAGTGCTGTGAAGTAACTTTTACATTTTTAGTAATATTTAAATTAAAACTATACAAAATATCATATTTGTATATTTCTGTTTTCTGATATTTCTAATATTAACGAAACACCGTATTTGTATATTTCTATATTAGAAATAATAGAAAATAGAAAATATATTTTTATATTCCTATTTTCTATTATTACTAATATTAATAAAATATCATATTTGTGTATTTCTATTTTCTATTATTTCTAATATTAACAGAATATCATATTTGTATATCTCTATATTAAAAATAACAGAAGATAGTAATATATAAATATAGTATTCTGTTAAGTTTTCAATTTAGATATCAATAACAATGTAAAAGTTACTTTGAGTCTATAATTATGCACACTACTGTAATAACGGGGCATAATCTCTAAGTCTAGTCCAAAGTTATTTATGTTATTAATTATCAAATTTGCTTCCTGAAATTCTATATCTAAAAATTGAGAAATGTATTAATTAATTACATGAATAATGTTATACTTTATTCACATATAGTAGCATATGTTATACTTTATTCAACGAAGACACAAATATTGTAATTTCTTGGTTTCTGCTTAGAATCTTTTACGTTTTAAACGAACGGTGAACACAATCAAATAAAAGTTCTGTAAAGTACGAATCACTTTTCAGGAACTCAGTTCGTGCCGGTCGATGGACCACAAATGATTCGAGATTCACCGACACATGGTAGTGCACGGGACCACCTTAAGCACAAGAGGAAACATGCAATCGACAAGTTAATGTAAGAGAACTAATACTGATATATTTATACATTCGCTGATTGCAATTGCAAATGTAAAATCAAACGGTATAAAACATTCATTCGTATTTCGCGAAGAAACACGTGTAAATATCACGATGTGTTACATAATCTCATCAAATTACTAAAAGATCTTTATGTGAAATAAAAAAGATTTCGTACGAAGTAATTACTTAAAAAGCAAAACTAAATTAATCAACAAAATGTCACCGTGTATTGTATCCAAGTGTTACAACGTGGAAGAAAAAACGAGGCACCTTGCGAATACCTAAATTTAAACCTCAAAGAAAGACAATTTACGAGAGCAGCTGGAATTCATGAAAATGTAAGAAACGTCCAACGAATTATAAAAAGAATAGAGCCTTACAAACGATAACGATTTTTTAAAAAGCCGCGTGACAAAGAAAAATATGCTAAAATGTTGTCAAGCAAAAAGACTAATACAAATGGCACAAGAAGATAATATTTGCAATTGAAAGAATGCCTCATTTTCAATGACTTCAATAGATTTTAACACGGGAACTTCTAAAAGAAACAAACGGCCCATTTTAGAATTCTAGTTTTACGATTATATTGAAGACAGCAAATTGATTCAGTATATTGACTCATTTATAATGAATGAATAGCAGTCATTTAAAATCTTAGTACATGCATTCTTATAAAAAATTTATATAATAAAGTCTAATCAAAAGAAAAATCTTGATCACTTTGATCGTTTGGTATTTCGGTTGTAATATATTTGATCTAATATGAAAATCGGATTATTCGAAGAGAAATTAAATGAATATTTTATTAATCA
Organism: Megalopta genalis; assembly: GCF_051020955.1. Taxonomy (NCBI): domain Eukaryota; kingdom Metazoa; phylum Arthropoda; class Insecta; order Hymenoptera; family Halictidae; genus Megalopta; species Megalopta genalis. Next base: position 19,503,407 of record NC_135014.1, read on the forward strand.
AAATATTTTTGCAAACTTTTTGCTATTATGATTTCAATAAAAAAGAAATACCTCTTTCAAAAAAGTCGCACATTTCATATCACGCAACCCAATAATATTGCTTTCGCGATTTGAGGAAATAATTAAGAAATTATAGTACTTTATGCCATACAAGGGTGAAAATATCATATCATAGTTGTACAGCCAGCTTTATTGTTTTTTATTTTGTATTTCTTTATCATTTCATTTAATGAGAAACACAATCAATATCCATAAAATATCCTGTTTTCTTCTCTTTAATGTTTAAAATGCAACAGGTGTGTATAAATTTTTGTGACTAACTATAGGCACATATATATTTACTGAAGAATTTTAATTATTTTTTGGTAATTTTACAAAATTATGTAACTGTATCATGATGTTCACTAGTACTGTAACATGATGTATCTAGTATTTACATGTTTTATAGTAATACAATGACAGAATATATCTACAATTCAGGAGCAATTGTCTTCTGTGAAGTTAAAATCGTACTGTCTTTTACATAATTGTTTCTCTACCAATATAATTATAAATATTTCCAACGATATACAATGAAGAATAGAGTTATAAATTCGTTTCCACAATCTTTTAATATAATTAAAAAACAAAAATTTTATTTAAGTAATCATTATAATATATTTTATATCTTTCAAATATTTAGAGAAAAGCGACACGCAATGGTAACTGTACCTGAACACTTGGCAATCTTCCAAAAGAAACACAAGAATGGAACAATCGATGTATGGTGGTTATATGACGATGGAGGTAATTCATGAACATTTTATTTACATGAATCTGCAAACGATAGGAATGTTTATTACTTACAGTTAGCAACGCGAATTTAAAATATGAAAATGCTAGTAGTTTTCGTTGATTTATACTCTTACCAACAGTCTCCTAAACGACTTGAATTGTTGTTTAAATGATAGAGCGGCCATAACAAAAATGCTTTTTTTAAATTTTGCTATTGCTTAGAATGATAAAAGAAAAGAAAAGTTTTTTATCTGAACCTATAACGAAAATTTTTAAAATGTGTTTTGTAGATCTCAGTAAGCTATATGCATGTTAAAAATTTCTCCGAGATCGGTTGACCTTTGTATGAGCTGTTAACAATTAAAGATCGCAAAAATCGCTTTGCGTTAACCGATTTCAATTAAATTTTCAGCATACATATAACTTACCAGGATCTACAAAATACATTTTCTAAATTTTCATTATAGGCTCAGAGAAAAAATTAAAAACGGGAGTCTTTTATTTTGTTTTGTCACGCAGACGCCATTTTGAAATTATTTTAAAAACGTTGACTTCGCGAAAAATTAATGTACGTATATAACAATTTACTTGGGAGGATTTGTACTGTGTCAAAAATTGTACAATAGTGATTCTTTTCCATTTAAAATGACAAAAATTTGTCGAAGCGGGTATAAAAATATTAGCTGAAAAGTAAGAAGAACAAATCAAAGAAAACGATTATATCTAATACTGTTGTGAATAGCGTAGCAGTTCAACAATCGAAATCAATTTATTATTCTTAAAGTTGCAACGTATATGTGTTTTGTTCATACCACTTTCGTTCCTCTTCTGCGTCGAAATATTACATTTTGACATTCCTACCGTTTGCAATTCAGTTATGGAAGAATATAGGCTCATTTGTAAGTGGCAGAAGTTCTTATTCAACAGGTCTCACGATTCTGTTGCCGTATATTATCAGCACACGTTCAAATTGGGAACATTGTAAAATGAGAATTTTCGCACTAGCGAACCACAAACAAGACATTGGCGCGCAAGAGAAAGAGTAAGTTTACATATTATACCTTCATTATCACTCCTATTTATATACTGGGTGAACGAGGTAACTTCGCCACTTTAAATAATTTTACTCGTTTCTGATAATATGAAAAAATATCAAAAGAAAACACTGTGTGCTTTAAAGGGGAAAATGTTATCATTATACTGCGGATAATTATGTAAAATTAAAATTTTCTTCGTGAATTGCAACAGTAGCTACATAGAAATTGTTTTCTTTCTTCAACAATTTTAGTAAGTTGAAAATAATATAGAGATATTTTGAAATTCTCTTAATCTGTCTACTGTTTTAAATTTGACCACTCATTTTTGACATAAATGCATAAAATCTGCAGTTTAATTATGACAAATAGAAAACATTTCTCAAGTTTCTCATACTTTTCGTCATTTTAATCTCATCGATGTTTTTTTTTTTAATTGGAACAGTATGATGAAAACCTATCTAATGACTTATAATACCGTGACCTTCGCGTGACCTTGTATACAACAAATTTAGACCTCGATGATCTCAAAATCGCAAAAAATATAACCATGACAAAAATTTTTTGCTTCTCGTATCATTTGTTGCTTCAAACTAGAAAATACTTTGACATTTTGACAAAAACAAGTAAAATATTGTATAATAAATCGCAGGATTTAATTGCATAATTATACAGAAAAACAATAAACTGTTTATAATCTGTTATAAATCCCAGTAACAAAGTTTTCCATTATTGTTTAAATTACCATTTATTCTTACGTTCTTAGAATGGCAGAAATTATGGCAAAATTCAGGATAAGGTATACGAGCCTCAAAATGGTGGACGATATCAGTGTACAACCGAAGCAAGAAACACAGGATTTCTTCGACAAACTCATATCTGATTTCCGAAAGAATGATCCTGCAGACACAGGTAATCCAGAAATATATTTTTATTTTCAGTGCAATTTTATTTTAGCTTTCTGAATCGTATTTACTAACAACTTTGATCATCGACTTCGATTAAAATATTACACTTCTAATATTATAATTAGACTGCAATAAAATCTGTATCTATAAATCATTTAAAACATTAATTTGTCATTAAGTTGTCATTGATATCTCCTCTACAACAGCACATACAAAAAGCTATAATGTTTTTATCACACAATGTTCCTCCCTGTATCAAATACCTTTAACATTACCAAAACTCAAAGTGACTGGCCCCTGATCTTTATTTTACAATTCTTAATATTAAAATACATTATCATAGAAATCGTACAAAATTTAAATAATAATTTATTGTTATAAAACAATATGTACATTAATTGCATTTACGGCTCGATAGTTCTACGTAGTGTTAATAATATTTGTAAACACCCTGTTCAGAGGAAGAATGTGTTATGAAAAAATATGTTTCTTCCTAATAAATAATCACATTTCATCATAACAGTAAATTGAATTGAATTTACTCGAATTGCTGCATCGTTAAGAAATGTGACGAATTCAATTTAATTTAATGTAAGGTACAAAAATAATTTTAGACTAAGTAATTTATATATCATAATTTCATTGCAGAATGCTGCGTCACAGAACTTGAGCTGCAGTCCCTGAAAGATAAGACGCATAGGCAATTAAGACTTCGGGAGTTGTTACTGGAAAACTCCAGTCAATCGACGTTGGTTGTAATGTTAGTATCATTTTCAATAAAAATAGCAACTTTTAGACGTTTATATTTAACGCATTCGCTACCAGTGAAGTGTCATAGCTTGGGCAAGAATACTCGTATTGATATTGTTAAACAATTATTTGAACAGAAATTAACAAGTTATATTATATCAGTCGAAAGCGACTGTCTTTCAATATCAAATTAGTGTCGGTTGGATGTTGTATAATTTTTCTTAACTAAATGATTTAATTACCTATTATTTACTTATTTAATTTTTTCACATTAATTGTTTATGCAAAACGGAGAAATTATTGTAGAACGTTCAACAAAATTGATCTGATTGATATTTCGAAATTTCTTCTATAACGCACTACAGAAAATGCAAAAATTTAAATTATAACTTTTCTTAAAACACGAAGTTCAGATATTCAGATATTCAAAATTGGGTTGAATGGCTGAATTCCTTATTGAAAAACACGAAACTTTGCAATTTAAACCATCTCACTTCGAAATCTTCCCTTACGTCCATGGTAGCGAATAATCGTTAAATTCATGTTTGTATTAATAAATAATGATGCTTTTGATAATAGGTCATTGCCAATGCCACGGAAAGGTGCAGTTTCTGCTCCACTCTATATGGCGTGGTTGGAAGCATTAACCAAAGATATGCCACCAACGCTATTAATACGTGGAAACCATACGTCCGTATTAACGTTCTATTCGTAGTTTACGATGTAATGGAAACAATAATGTAATCTTAAATCTAGAATGAAATTTACGTTAAATAACAACACGGCAATGTTCGAGCAAACGCGAAGACATTTTCTGATGCGTACACAGACAGTATTCGGTATATTCATGCCAAAAGTTGTATAGGTGCTATGATCTGTTTTCGTTTTTATACAGTATTTTTCTCAACGTTGAACCCCGGGGTACTTAATGATGAGATTATTTTAGCATAGAAACGAAAGACAACAATATAAGGACTCTAATAAATTATAATTTCACTATTTGTAAGATTTTAGGGCACACGAATAAAAGAGTACATATGCAAAAGAAACTTCTTGCAGAATATCTTGTACTTATGAGTGAAAAATGATCTTTTGTAGTTACGTTAATAATGAAGAAGTTTTATATATTATGCGTGGATACAAGAAATGACATATGAACATTATAAAGTTCTCTTACGAAGCATATTAAAACTGATGACATGTACTCTACAATTAACTTACTTAGTTGTAATGTATAATAGTATACGTGATATTACAAGTTTTTGTAATTGAGTTGAACGTATAACGCAGGATTGATTAAACGAACAAAAATAGTTGTACTTATAATTGTTTGTAATTTTAAAGACTTTTATTGATTTATTTCTGTTTTGTTATTTAAGGCAATAAATGCTTCTGTGCCCATATAGGAAACACTAACATTTATAAGGCAACATTTTTTACTTTAAGCGATATTGTACTTAATAAGAATGTTCTTATACACTAGAAAATATACAGTATTGATGCTTGGATACAGAACATTTTATATGTGAAATATTGCCATTTGTCAATTTGATACAAAAGAAAAAGAATACAAGACCATATTCTGAAATATTTTTCTTTTATAGAATCAATATTCATTTATAAGAGGAATAGTTTTTATATAAAATAATATAAAAATAACTTCGAAAAATAATTTACTACAAATTATTTGAAAATGTTTTGTGTTGGAAGTAATGTATATTATTAAATCTTACATATAAATAATTTGTATTAATAATATAACACAGAAAATTTCCATTGTTCATAGAAATCTGTTTTTATATTTATAAAATGCAAATTTATTTTTTAAACAAAAAAATATGTAAAGAACTTTTGTCCACATAAAACATTAGTATATGTATACAATAAATGCACCCATTGTAAATATAATATAAGAAAACAAGTAAGCATTGAATGTACACACAATCGTTAAGTGTATTATTTATTTTGTAATGCATTTAATGACATAAATTTCTGTAATCAATTACATTGTAAAATTCCTGAATTTATAATTTGTATTTCTATCACAGCATTTTGTTTGTTTTCATTAAGAAGTTTTATAATTTAGCTTTGTTGAATGTATCAACAGATGAAAATGAAAACGTTCCTGTAACTCTGTTTGTAAAAATGGAAATATGAGAATGAGCACAATTCAGGAATCAGTGCTCCGTGTTCGACTTCTCCCATTGAATGAATATGTTCTATAATCAACATTAATGTTTTTACTACATGTATACAACTATATATACAATATATTGTACAATATTATATACTCTGTATGGTACATATAAAAAAGTCTGTTCAAAATAGTTCCAAAATATTGAATACCAAAACCAATTACATTGTCACTATAACTAAATAGCTCACTTGTTACAATGCGTTTCAAAGATTCTTGCAAAAACAGGTTGTATTTGCTCCAATATGTCGGATGTTAGCATTCCTCTCTGCTTTATCTTATATGTAGATGAATTGCATTCTCTCACTAATCTTGATGCAGCATAACTAGCAGCTATTGGTGCTGATAAAGAACTTTCACAACTTCCTGCACAAATTGCCCACCACCAAAACACAGATAATGCTCCAACTAGTAGATCACCTTGCCCACCGCATCGTCGGCCAGAACCAGCCAAACCACACGGTACTGCTTCTGTACCTTTATGTCCATCTGCGATTAAATCTTTTGATCCTTTATGCAAAATTGTAACATTTTTTCCAAGTGCTTCTGCCAAGTGTTTGACATCAGTGGCTTTGACTAATGGCGAAGGTTGAACCGTTTTATCAAGCACTCCTTTCATTAGACGACTGAATTCCATAGCATTTGGTGTCAATATTACTCCTGGATATTCTTTTATAATGTCAGGTTTCTGACTAATTAAAAATAATCCATCAGCATCGATCACCAATGGTTTTTTCATGTCTCGACAGATTGCAATCAGTTCAACAATTATTTTAAATACTTTGTCATCTCTACCAAGACCAGGACCAATAATAATTACATGCAGACGATCGAGCCAGGGTCTTATTTGTTTAACTGCATCATATTGATCTAACACTGGGTGGACAATAGGCTCTGGACTAAATGATTTCAAAGGAATGCTTGCATCTTTTACGCAAAATATATGCACTAAATCGCATCCAGTACGAAGTGCGCTCATGGCTGCAAAATATGGTGCACCAGTATATTCCATACTACCACCAAATATACCAATTCTGCCATCCTGTCCTTTATATTTAACATTGTTTAAATTTGGAACAATTCTTCTTATTCCCTTCAACATACGATCATCCACTGATGCTGATGTGGACATGGTGGAAGCAAAGAGTAGTTTCAATGAATTCCTGTGAGCAAAATGTAAAATAGCAAGTGCCATTTCATAACCTAATAAATATGTTTTAATACACCTGCTGTTAAATCCTTAATAATTATGCGATATTTAATATCTAACAACACTATTCCAGTACTGAATGTCTTGGATGTAAAAAAAAATAACAATATTCATTAAATTACAATATTACCTGTAGAGGTCGAAATAATTAAATGATGATTCATACAAACGTCGTCTCTTAATACCAAATGTTAATTAAGGAGATTATCGAACAAGGGCACCGAGTAAAAAATATCACAAAACAGATAACCTATAACCTAATTCATACATAAAAAAATACACAAATTTGTAATTGTTATAAGTTGAATATACAGAACATAAATTTGTTGATATAAAATATTTGGTTGCACTAAAAAGTGTCCGAATAACTAGTAAATTTTAAAAGTACGATACAAAACATGTGTGCATACAATTGAAAACTTCCAAAGGCGGCCGGCAATTTAATCATTATATATAATATACCCAACGCGCGCGCGTTTTTACTATACACATCTATTGACAAAATTTACAGACTTAAACTGTAATACTATTGCGACATTATCACATTATAAAAAATGAGATCACATAAATATTTTCAATATTTTTAAGTACAGAACAGAAATACTGTGTAGAATACCGGACATATTTTTTTAGAGTTGTTATGTAAAATGTTTCACAAATAATACCACAGAAGAGGTGTAGTAGGTCGATACCCAATGTATTTTTTTATTACCCAAAATTAGACGTCAGATTCAGAAGCCCTATTATCATACCCATGTCGCATCGTTACCGATGTTTCATAAACTTTAGCTTCTTAGCGAGAATCAAGTATACTATATACTTCATTTGTATTGCGGCTCATTTTATGAATTGAAAGCCACAAATTCATACGTGCGCGTACATTCAAACAATGAAAATGGTACCTATAAAATATAATTAACTGCGAAAGTGAAGTTCACTGTGGAAGTTCATCTGCAATTAACTTAATTAATGTAAGAAATCTTTACACGTCCAGAAAATTTAGAAAGTCGATTGTGCATAAGTTTTTTGTATATACATGTCCAGTAAACAATTAAGCCTAGTAGACATTACACAAATTTCGATTAATGTTCATAATAAAAATAAAGGTTTTCGTTTTAATCTAAAAACCAATTAGCTCGGTATGATTTTCGATTAATTTATATATTGATTTATTTCTAGTTTTCATTAAATATTTTCAATGTAATTTAATAACTGATATAAAATCTTACTTGGAAATAAGCAATTATCGGACAAGGCATATTGATTATTTTCAAATGTTCTATATCAATTTAATATTCTACACCGTCTAATTTAAATTTTCCTTCGCAAATGGTTCTTTCTAAAAATGTATTCATAAAATTAATGTAAAATTAACAAAATAAACTGTATAGAATGCAATCTAAGTTTTAAACTTACAAATATGGATTTGGGAATACGCTCACTAATTATGTAACAATTATTCAATTTCAATTTCAGGGAAATAGACACCTTTTTAAAATTTCAAGTTTTCGAAACTTGCCTATATATTAGTTTGAGCTTTTTACCACTACGAGGAATGGCGCTGAACGAAGGTGGCGTAAACGATTCGTGCGGGAATTTAACTAACATTTAATGATTTAAAAAGATAAGAATCATTGTCACGATGTAAAAACGATACAAGACCTCAGACAAATCTTTGAAAGATGAGAATGTCAATGAGAAGATATGTAATTAAATAATACCATTTTTGTTAACTCGATTGAAATTACTTATTATTTAATAAACTTTACATCTTACTTACTGCAATCGTTATTGCAATTAAATAACAAGTTTTAATCTTCCCTTTCTTCTATCACACGTTATACATGGACGAATAGAATTAGAGCTAATTTACAGACCAAGCTTCAGACATTGTATGTCTATAGCATCTCCTTTATACCTATTTAGTTGACTCAAAAGTTGCAATTTCGGTTGTTCGCAGTGTGTAAGAAGTTCATACGCACTACGCAAATTTAATAGTATAGACTCCTGCAAGCTTCTTGCAGGATTCTTTGTAATTGCACTTTCGTATAAATGCACGGCCTCCTTCAACTGCCCTGTATATAAAAGACAAACAGCCATGTTATTAATTAACGCGATGTTGTTAGGATCTAGCATGGCCGCCTCCTGGAAGTATTTGTATGCTTCCTGAAAGGAATTGTGAGCTACAGCCAGTAGCCCTCTATCCATCCACTCTCTCACAGTTAGACTACTATTCTGTTTATTCTCATTAATAAGCAATCTTTCTGCTGTTGCAACATCTCCCAAAAACAAATGTAATCTACCTATGCTAGATTTTAAAGCTTCTAATTGTTCAGGTGACCAATCTGGAGAATCACACAACTTTTCTAAAATATCTACAGCTAGTACGTAATTTTTTATGCCAACTGCACAGTTCGTAATGGACATTAGGACTCTAGATCTTCTTCCTTTCCATAAGCGTATAGCATCTTCTTGTTCAACAGCGTTTACTGTAATGCGAGATCCATCTCCACTGTAGCCATCATTAAAATTTGTTATTATCTGATTCACAGTGGCTAGAACTTTGTATAGATTATCCAATGCTTCTTTGGGTCTACCACAGTACGATGGTATCTCTGCTAAAAGTAGTCGAAAGGAAAATGAAGCCATAGAACCTGGTCTGGTGCCATATAAGTCAGGATAAAATGTGAAATACATATCAGGTTTATCTAGATTACCAAATGGTTTTGATTCGTTCTCTAGAACATCTACTTGGTTCAGTTTAGTCAATAAAGCTAGCCTTGTGTACCATAGCTGCAAAGAATGCGGAGTATGTTTGCTAGGTTGGTTTATCTTGCCATACCCTTGAGCATACACAGCCAAAAGTTTCCCCGACAAATTTATTGCCGCCTTGTAACAACCAGCTTGTATTAAATTTCTCAGGCCACGTTCATCTTGTGTCACATCCGAAGATGTACGTACATTTCTGTGAATGTTCTCAGCTTCTCCTAGGTAACGAATGGCAGTACTCTTTATTAAATCGGGCATGTCTCCTTGTATTGCCAAACCTGGCATCGTCAGGTTCTCCCTTTCAAGAGAATTGCTTCCCATAGCTGATGTGGCGATGCTGCGCAGAACTTTCCTTGTTTTCTCAGAAGGTATCCAAATATCTCTGTGCATGTCGTTCGACGCACTATGATCAAGCAATTCATTGTCGAACAACGTGCTAGATTTTAAGAACTCGTTCGAGCGATCGCTCATTAATTCAAAATCCGGAATTCTGCTCATAGTACTTCTTTGCACTTCGGAGAAATCATTCTTTTTCGACGGAACGATCTCATCGAATATTGTGCGAGATCCATTTTCAAAATAACGACTTATATCAGCTTCTTTCTCTTTTATAACCTCACTTGCGATGTCAGAGGTCTGCTTCATTGAACAATCAGGCTTGTCTGCCATTCCAGGCTTGGTATTTGAATGCATGCCACTTTCCACGGTTAAAAATTATTTACAGACATTTATAGCAGCCTCGGAAACGTTACAAATAATGCAATATTAGGTCAACTGTCAATGTCAGAAGCTGACATTTTGCAATGAAGTATGTGATGCGATACTTCTGCTTGTGTATGTCAATGATTCTTTGGATTGTTCGAGATTATACTTTCCGCTTGTTTTATGAGATACCGTGTAAATTTCGGCAAGAATCATTTGCTCCCTAGAATTTACAATTAGCGCCATTTCTCGTAATGGCAAAACAATTGAACTAGTAGACAATAGTTACCAACAGTTTCAAAATGATAGGCAACGTCTGTAGTCAATGTAGATATAATTTTTTTATTTCATCGACGATACTAATTAATAATTTATGATATTATTGAATTTAGGAACAATTTATAAATATAAATTATATAAATAAATATAAATAATATCAATTCCTTTTGTTCCTATACTTTGTAATAATAGTAGATTTAAATAAATCTTAATATTTAAGGTTTAACAAAGTTTACAGGTGAGAAAACTTTGTATCACAATGTAATATAGTTGACATTTTTATTTAAATATATATATATATATCATACATCGATCAAGAACTTTTGTCCATCAGTTTGAGCATTTGGCCGCTGCATGGTGCTAAATTCAGATTTTACAGAGCAGATGATTCTTACCGGAATTTAAATGAGAACCTATAAGAAATACGGAAAGAATCATTCAAAATGATAATAAACATTCATTTGTTGGCATGTAAATGGTTATATTATTAAATATTTTTTTGCATAATATAACAAGTGAAACTGTAGGCATGCTCTTTTTTGAAAATGTTGTGGATTAAAATAAGATTTCTCTTTGCAACAACTCAAACTTTGGTGTACGATTTTTTGGAAGATAATAGAATTATTATACATTGATCTACAATTTTGAATAGATTCACATTGCAACTACTTTTCAAATATTATTATAGCGCAGTGTTATATAGAATTACTTTCGAAATAGTCTTCAATTACAGTTTTTTTTTCGAAATAACATTATGTGTATAGAAGTCGTCAATATTATGTAAAATCATGTTGGAAAAAAATGAACAATAAATTTCGAATGTAGATTCGTTTTTACAAAATTTCAACACTTCAAATATACCCAATTTGTCGAAAATCGAAAATTCAGCGTTCATAGATTGCTATACATCAACTGTCTCTAAGAAAGACTGTCAAATTTCCAAAAATCGACAAGAAAATTAACTCTTTTACTTTTCCCATATAGTCAAGATACTCTAACTTGTAAAAAATATCAAATTATAATAAATATTAATATCGTCAAAAATATCAAACGAGCATAGCTATCTTTCCCAAAAGACTGTGCTTCTCAAAACAGTACGAAATGAAAAATCAAATTTCTTATTTTTCTCATGTGAACAACGTAGTATACATAATTATATTTATTTATTTATTCATGTAATTATACGTTCTTTAGTTTCATGCCACCAGGTATTCTTTCAATCTTATGTAATTATGTCATTTTTATGTTAATTTTCGTTATTCTCGCATATATTATATATATGTATGTGTTTCTATACACAGCAATATGTCACAGACTTCTAATGTTTATTGTGCTATTGTTTACTTGAAAGAGAAGTGTTAAAGAGAAAATCAAAATCAATTATTCTTAGCTTGCACATCAATAATGAAGATTGAGTAGGAGCAAGTGTATCAACAACGTTCCTTTTTTTACAATCTTTCACACAATTGTGAATAAGAATTATAAGCAAGAATGAATAAATAATTATAATATAGTGTTTTCTTAGACCACCAATAGTAGTTAAGATTTAAATAAATTAAAACAAACGTACAAAATTTCCGAAGTGTTACGAAATCGACGTAAAAAATGAAAAATCAAATCACTTATTTTTCCCATAGATATTGACAACATTACTGTTTATCATAAAATGTACTCGATCTTACTACGAGTGCTAAAGAAGCACAGCAAACTTCTCTAAACGACTGAAAATTTCCAAAGTGGTACTATATCTGCGTTGTGTGTGGAAATGACAAACTGGGCGCAGGAGCATGCGATGTCTCGCGCAAGGAAGAAAAATCGTTCGGCGGCTAGAAGGATCGGCGCGGAACAATGGTCGCCCGTTTTCGAAATGCGAGAAAGAGTGTAGGCAAGTTAACAAAAGGGTGGGGAGCGAAACCAGCCAGCCAGCAGCGGGCCGAGAGAAAAACGAAAGCTCGAAACGAACATATCGGCGCGAGGGGCGCACGGATTCTTTGTCGTTCGAGTTTTTAAGAGTGACCACAAACAAAACGGGGCCTCGATCAATTTAGTCTCTCGAACGAGCGCATACATTCGCTCGTGCTGGTTGCGCGTATGTACACGCAAGGATCTCGAAATTCGCTCGATTCAGGAGCATTTCGCTAGCCCAGGAGAGGCGTTTTGTTGTCGGCATTGGGGAGGAGAGGAGGCCGACCGTTTTCGTAATGGCTCGTTCATTCGAGAGAATCGCTGTAAAAAAGTCGCGCATGCATCATTCGTCACCCATTCTTCGCCGCGGCCTTTGGTTTCCGGTGGTTGGCGTTCGTCAGATTTCTCGTGCTACGGACGTATAACACGCGGATGTCATCCTGGACGTCTCTGGATCGTCCCCTGGCCCTCGGTTCTGCAAATATTATTACTAGACCGCGAATATTTATGCAAAATAAACATTGTCAACCGCGAGAAACGGAAACTGAATAGCAGGTTCTTTCTTTTTCTCCGATAACAGATCAAAAATAATACATTAACGTTTTTCAATTATTTTAATTCTTTTACTGTTTTAAATTGCACCTATTCATTTTTGTCATAAATGTTGATTAGCACTTCTTCGTTTTTAACCATCTCCCTCACAGAGCATTTCCTGTTTCTCGCATGTCTCCATCTACTTCCGTGTTCCTAGATTTTTATAATAAAAGAATCAAATTTTTTAAAAGTATGAGAGTATGAATTACACTTATTAGTTTTAGTATTTTGGGTATGCGATCATTATAAATGAAGTTCAATAAAAACAAGGGAAGGGTAAATGTGGGATTATTTTTATTAAAATGGTATAATTGAACGATGGGAGAAGAGTTAAAATTGTTATTAATGTGTGTGAAAATATTGTACGTGAGATTCGTGTTAATTTTTTAATTTTGCGTTTAATATTAGTAATAAAATATTATAATCAACGTAACATTCATATTTAGTAGATTATGTATGAAACCTTCGTTGCCAGTCTGACTCGATATTATAGTGCTAGGGGTTAACACTAATAGGTAACTACGAGAATGACGAGACTAGACTTGTTTAAACGTCTTTCCGGCGTTTATATCACAAAGTAACAAGTGTCGATGTTTATGCAAATTCTTATTTTTACAAATGACTTTACAAAGATTATGTCGGAAATATAAAAACATTTGCTGTCTCATTCATGACCATAATTCGAGTGCATGAATTTCGTTCTTGTTATTATCGATTTAAGTATATGAGCCGTTTATTTTGAAAGTGGCATAAGTCACTTTGTTTTTAAGTCGATATATTTAAGGGTTTGCGTTTTAAAATATGGATGCTAACTTTCGAGAAGATTTACTTGTATTTGTTATGTATGAACATTAAAAAATCACCACTTTTCATTACGGTAAAGTGACTTATGCCACTTTCAAAATAAATAAATATTGTAATCACATTTTTATATAAGTTTCGAGGTAAAAGGGTTCCTTTGGCAGAAAAATGATTTGAATTTCCGAATTTGTTTGATACGCAAACAGTCTGACAGTTTTAAACGCCGACGATCGTTTTGTTGTCCGTTTGACAGAGAAGAAATTTCGCAGCTCCTCGCTGCTCGTTTTCTAACGTTCAAGGATGCCCGCGGGCACGTCAGCAATTTTAAGTTGGACACGTACAACCACGTGAACAATTCTTCGAGTACCTGAACGGCTTATTGGCGAGCACGAAGCGAACCGCCCACCTATCTATTTGATCTCTCGAGAGTGAAAAATATTTAAATGCTGTCGCTGCTGCTTTATATCCGACGCGTTACTAACACACCCTCTATCGAACCGTTCATATGTAGAACTACGAAATAAAAAGCTCTTCTGAAATCGAGCACTTTACTCTTTCCTTCACAATTTCCCGAAACCACGAAGGAGGAGAATTTCAATCAATTTTCAATTTAGAATTACAACAATCTTCTCAGGAATTGTGTAAAAAAATTGTGAATTTTTGAAAGTATCCACAAAAGAAGTAGAACTTGTACATCAATGATTTCTTTCGAATTGATGTGAAAAATTTAATCGAAGTTCCTCAGAGTGAAAATGTCAACGAACTTCTTCGAGTTTCTGTGAAAAATTTACCTGAAATTCTCCAAAATGAAAATTTCAAAATAAAATCGAAGAGGTGGGTAAGTTTTTATTGCAATTAACACTTTATATCTATTAGCAATTTTTCAATAGTTATTTTCAGATCAGACGTCAGCGATCGAAAAATTCTGGAAAGCGACAGCAATTTCGTCCATAGTTTAACAGGTCATTTATGTTAATATAACATGGCAATTTTATTTGAATTTATTACTTAAAAGAAAATTAACTAGCTTCTTTTTTCTTCACGTTTACCGTATAACATATGATTGAATTAAGTTTATTGAATTGTTTCCTGCAGAAGTGTTAAAATTAGAATAATTCTTAAAGAAAAAATGTGAGACGTGATAAGTTTCTTGTCTATGTTTTATGTTGTGTTACATGTTTATGTTCTATACATGCTTTTTTCACGTTTAATACTTTATTTATCGGAAGCTTGCCAATAGACTCAGTTAGTAACTCAGCTCTCCCTAAAGGACAAAGTGAATACTTTTTTTTTTAAATAACACTTACAAGATAAGTTGTTACAATGTGATTCAAATTCGTTAGATTTCGTGAATGAAATTATTGTCACTTACTAAATGTTGTTCGACTGGTTCGACATATTCTATATTTTTTACGATTATTGAAATTATAAAGATTCAGTTATTGAGAATTTATACAATAAAGTTTAATTAGACAAGTATTATAATGAAAATCGCTAGAAATCTGAATAAATACTATATGCTTGTTATTTTTACAAAGAAATATAAACTTTTCGTGCACCGTAAACCTAGCGTTAATAATTTCCCTAAGAGAAGCAACATTTCTTTCTTTCATTTCTTCATTGACTTTCATTTCTGAATTTCGATCACAGAAGAATCAAATTTAGTTCCGACCTAGAAAAAGAACGAATAGCACTCGTATTTAGCAGATCGTCTACGAAATTGCGACGAGGTTGACTCGTTTTTATAGCCGAAAGGGGTTGAGTTCGGCAAAACTCCCTAAGTTTTTTTGCGGCGTTTTTTAAGCTAGTGCCTCCAAGTATTTTTACCACCTGGAGAAATCTTGTACATAGTTGTTATATATTCCGTGTAGAGGCGATTCGACTTCAGCGAAACACGACGCCGTGAGGCATACAAGACGTACTTGAGAAGCTCTTTTTTTCAAGTGTCGCTACGGCAGCGAAGTCGACGGCATTGTCTCCATTGTTGGCGAATCGTAATCAATATTTTCACAATATGGCGCCATTGTCCTTAGCACGAGCGAGGTGCAAGGGTTCTTCGTGTGTTCCGCGAAACCTTTCATCCCCCAACACCACTGCACATCGTTGTTTAAGTAGTATAAAATAAAACATCGCGAGAACCGAGGCTCCACCCACTTTTACTAACATTGATACCTTCGTTCTTCTTATATCATGCACGCGCGCGCAACCAACGTCGTTCTTAATCATCAATGTTCAATGTGCGATGTGATAGCAAACAAAAATTAAGGTTTACAAAGTTTAAAAATGTTATTTGCGAGAACGTTAACCCTTTTAATACCGAACAGCGATATATCCTTGAGAATAAATTACAGTTTTATTTCATAACTTATGTTGCTTTTTGAATTTTCTGATTATCAGGTTTTACATTTTGATAATTTCATTCCGAAAATTTACCAAACTTCGTCAAACAGGTCCGGTATCTTTCGGTTAGGTGCACATCAATTTTATGGTCGGAGTTTAAAGACTTATGTTGTCTTTAACCAGTTAGCTGTTACAGTCTCCTTGAAAAGTGTGTAAGTTACTGTAATTATACTATATCTGTTTCATTTTCTACATATTTTGTTTAAAAACAAAACTTCTATATTAACTATAATTTAGTAAGGAATATCGAAATAAACATATATTCTTCTTAATCTGTTTTTCACGAGTATACTCGTCATGAAGAGATAGCAACGTTTTGTATTATGGCGAATATACTCGACAAACATAGTTAACTGATTAAGCGATTTTCTTAATGGCAATTTTTGTTAAAAATGCGTCGAGTAAGTCGAGAGTGCAGATTTACTAAATTAACCTAAACTAAATAGTTTGTTCATTCTTTGATCATTTTAATAAATCCAAAATAATGCATCGACATTTATTTCATTCCTTTAATCTTTCTACTATTTCAAATTCGAACTACGCAATTTGATCATAAATGCATGAAATCCGCAGTTCGATCGTGACATAATTACATAATTTTTGCAAACAATACCAAAGAATAATTAAAGTTCGTCGGTAAAGAAAACAACGAAACCAAATATTCGACCAAAGTTTTCTACCGCAGTTTGCAAACCGATTTGTCCACACTTGTTACGAAAAAGCAAGAGACTTGACGATAGTTGTCACCGTCCGGGTCCGCGGTTGGCTTTAATCGCTTGTATAATTCATAGACCAGCTATATTCATTGACAAAGTTGCGGAGCAAACGCGCAATGTCGCATCAATATTGAACCTTGACAGACGGGCATAGTTGCTCGGAGTTTCAAGGAGCCATTGATTCCTGTAATAACCGTAAACACTTACATGCCATCGCGACAAACATAATAGGCGAGGTGCCGGCGCTTGAAAGAGGAGCTCGACCTTAAGCTTTACAGCCGAGCGATTTTCTTAGTTGGAGGACAGTGTCCGTTTGTTTGACGTTCAAACATCGACGGAGCTGTATTTTATGGAAAGAGTGTCGCGTGGTGTCTCGTTGCGTTAGCGCGCGCTTCCCCGTGATCTTGCATGAGCCACCATTAAGTAATAAATACATTAACCGGGTTCGACAATGCATCTATCATCAAACAAGTCGTAAACATCACAATGCATGAAGGCGACTCAGAAATGTAGTAAGAGAATACCGTGAAAGTACCGGGGTCGTGCTTGTGATTTACGACGGCCGCTCATTTTCGAGGTTGCGTTGGTGCCCACGCTCTCTTCCGATCCACTTTACCTTTCCTGTCCAGTTTCCGCTTCCCCGTCTCGTCCTCGAATTGTTTCCCGCCGATCTAAAAATCCCAACAATATCAAAGTCATGTAATTAACCCCTTGCCGTAACCCATTATCTCCTCAGTTACAATAACTAGGAATTCTTCGATTATAATAATGTCTTAGGAGAAGTAGAAAATTTATATTTATCGTGTGTCAATCGTTTACTTGAGTATTGAATATTGATGTGAAAAGGGAACAATTTTATTCGAATTTCAACGAAAAAGCATAACGTTGATGCTTAACCTTTTGCCGTATCATTATCTGATTCGAACATTTTTAATTTTAATCATTTTTTAGAAGGAGTAGAAAATTTATGTTTATTACGTGCTTGATAATTTGCTTGATTTCTTGAACATTGACGTTAAAAGAAAAGAATTTGATATCAATTTTCACGGAAAATGATAACACTGATACATGCCCCTCCGCTGTCACACAGAATCGAAATATGACCCACATCTTTTCTTTAAATAAGTAAAATTAATAATTAATCCAATACATTTGGAAGTGAGATATCGAGTCCTGATAAATGAAACGATGTTTTAGAATGTTCAGGTTATATTCTCAAATTTTTTTATGTCAATAGTACCGCTAATTTTTGAGAAAGTTGTATGTCGTACTGCAACGCGTAGGAAAAGTGACAGCGGAGGGTTAAAAGACTTAGTTCGAAATCTTAGCTTGAAACCGTCTCGATATCTACTGTTATAATTCAGAGGGTTAAAAATTGATTCGAATCAACGTCGATGCAGTTTACATGTCGCGGAATGAACAGAGTCCAGCGAAATGGGTTGATCGAAGCAGGAATCCAGGAAATCCGTTACTCGTATCCGAAGGATCGAAAAGGGGTGGTGGTGGCGGCTCCGTTCAAAAGACGCGTGAAAGGGATCGAGGCGTTTTTCCGGCTAATCCGTTGAATAGACTCCATTTTGATCGAGCGCGGAGGTGTCGGTAGGTTGGCCGACAGGAAAGAAGGGAGGCTCGCGCCGGTGCAAAGATTTTGCCCATTAACAGTATCGACGAGGGAAAAAAGAGGAGGGTGTCGGCCAATGTCGTGCGTTTTTACGGGGGCCCCCGGAACATGGCAGCCCGGCCATTTATTATTTCCCGCCACGCACCGGCGTGCTAACAATACCGTCCATTGACAATTTCTGCTTCACACACGACGCCGCGCACCGCGACGCTCCGCCCACGATCGAACTACAGAGGACGCCGACGAGCCCTCTCGCTCGACCACCAAACTCCTCGTTTCTACTCTCGCTCTCTTCTTCTTTCTTTCTCTCTCTCCCCCCCCCCTCTCTCTCTCTCTCTCTCTCTCTACTGATCTCTCTTTCACAGCGATCTCTTTCTCTCACCGATCCACAGTGGTCCGGAGGTCGGCAATTTTTGGCCAAAAATCAATTCTTCGACTTACATATTTCAAGATATTTGTTTGACCGCCAAACTGATAATTCGTTGAAATCTTGAAATCTAAAGCATTAAATTTGTCAGACAACTTTGCGATGAAATATACCGTTGCAAAGACAAATTTATTATAATGAAAGTAAAAGATTTTTAAAATAGTGGTCGGACTATAAATATTTTTATCTTCTCATGTAATACAGAATTTGGTAAATCAACATTTTTGAAATAGTAATTACATATTGTAATAGCATTTCAAATATATTTAGCTACGTAATATCCGTATGTAACTACTGTTTCAAAGAAAATTTATTTGTCAAGTTCTGTATTACACGAAAAGGTAAATACATTTACAGCGAGAAAACTAACTTAACTAACATAACTGTGGCAAAAATCTATTTTTCCCCAGACCTATTTTTGTTATTAAATATAGAAATGCAATTTTAGGCTGTACTTCCATTTGCGCGAGCACTTATATTTTAGTTATTTCATCGCGCTGTAAGCCTCTTATGGGGCATATACAAATGGCCTAATTAAGGTTTTCAAAACTGTGAACCTAACTTTTGGCCAAGCATTATCAATTTTTGGACCAATGTGCGATCTCTCTCTCTTTCTCTCTCTCTCTCTCTCTCTCTTTATCTCTTTATCTTTCTCTCTTTCTCTCGCTCTCTCGCTCTCCCTTGTTCTCTCTTTATGTATCTCACTATTGCTCTATTTCTCTCTCTTGTTCTCTATCTCTCTCGTGCTCCCCATGTCCTTCCTGCTCCCTCTTTTTTTCTCACCGATCTCTTTCGGGGAACAGATTCTCCCCCTTGCTGCCCCTCTGCCATCCCCGCAGCCCCCGCGCCCGACAAATATTTTCTTTCCAAATTTCCCTCTGTTGGAAAACAGAACACTTCTTGCCACAGCTCTCAGACTCTCGCTGCTTCTGGTTATTATCGCCACTTGAACGTTAAACAAACGAGGAGCACGGTGGCGCGGCATAGTTAATCGCTTGATGGACGACGGGCTCTCTTGAGAGACTTGCTCCGATTGTGAGTAGAGACGGAATCAAGTATACGGATCTTTTTTTCAAAGGAATTTGAAGGCTCTTACGAAATGATCTTTTGCATATGCATCTGCTACGGTTTGTAGCGTGCGATGAAATTTGTTCCGGTTATAATACTGAAATTATAACGAGCTGCGATTTATTAAACGGGATACTTTTTGAAACGAACGTGTTTATAGTTAGATCGAACATCCTTAACTTTGTTGGTTTGAACTGCACCGTAGTCCTTTATGTTTTCGTCGCAAGTGGGAAATGTCTTTTTTTTTTACTCACTTAAGAAAGTAGAACTGACCTACTTGTCGAGAAGAATTTATACAAGATCTGAAAGCTAAATTGCATTTTTTATATATATATATTAGTGATTACAGGACTGCGGATTTTAAGAACGAACGAGCCAGACGATTTATATTTTGCATATAGACCTGCAATCTAATGGTTACTTAAAATAATGTAGACGTGAAGTAATGTGCAAAAGTGTATTAGCAAGTAGGATTATCATATACAATATCAAAGTAATGTACACACAAAAGTACACATTGTCAATTAAGATTATCAAATGCAGTGTCAAAATAATCTACAAAAGTACGCTATCGAGTAGGATTATCAATTACAATATCAAAGTAAAGTACAAAAGTACAGTGTCAATTAGGATCATCAACTACAAGAGCAAAGTAATGTACAAAACTACATCATGAAGTAGAATTATTAGGTATAAGAGCAAAGTAATGTATGAAAATTAACAAGTAGAGAGAATTATCAAGTATAAGATCAAAATAATGTTCAAGATCAACTCCAAGAGCAAAGAAATCAGGTAAAAGAACAGAGTAACGTGCTGCATAACATTAGCAAATAGGACTATCAAGTAGGATTATGAAGTACAATATCAAAGTAATCTACAAAAGTACATTATCAAGTGGAATTACTAGGTACAAGAACTGGGTAATCCGGAAAAGTACATTATCAAGTACAAGAACAAATGAATGTGCTAAAGTATATTATCAAATACGTCTACCAAGTAGGACTATCAAATTGAACATCGAAGTATAATGTACAAAAGTACACTATCCGGTAGGATTTTCAATTACAATATCAAAGTAATGTATAAAAGTACACTATTAAGTAAAATTATCAATTCAATATCAAAAAGTAATGTATAAAAATACATTGTCGATTGGGATTATCATATACAATATCAAAGTAGTGTACAAAATAACGTACAACTAACACAGTGAAGAATGTTTTACCTCGAATTGAGAATTGATCGAAAGAACAGTGTGCAATGAGACTGAAAGAAATAAAACATTATTTTCTACCTGACGAAATATTTGCTAACGGATTAATCGAAGGAATTTTGCTTGCGAACACGTAAGCGAAATACAGATAATTACAACGCTGATCGAGACTAATCGTATTCGGGGTTCTTAGAGAGTCGGGGAAAGAATTCTCCTCATAGTGTAGCACGGC
Organism: Megalopta genalis; assembly: GCF_051020955.1. Taxonomy (NCBI): domain Eukaryota; kingdom Metazoa; phylum Arthropoda; class Insecta; order Hymenoptera; family Halictidae; genus Megalopta; species Megalopta genalis. The sequence continues at coordinate 19,525,004 of NC_135014.1, forward strand.
ACAATGTCGTTAAAAGGAGAAGCGGAAGAAAAGGGACCAGATGCAGCTAATTTCAATGATTCACCGTGACATCCCAGAAACCTTCTGAGGATTTTTCCTCGAGTTCTTTGGATACGCCACTGAGCCTGCCATCAGGAGCCGGTCACACTTGTTACACTGACGTGTTTCGAAAGAAATCTTGCTCAAGATGTTCACTGCAAAGCAGAGAATACAGTTACATAGAATATCGTATTACTACGGTATGCTAGAGAAATTCACGGAAGAAGCGTACTCTTGTTTAAGTTCATTGTTTCGAAATTCTGTGAGAAAATTTTGTTTTTACACGATGATCTGCAGTTTGCTACGTTATGATTGGACTGCGGATTTTATGCATTTATGACAGAAATGAACAGGTCAAATATCAAATCGTAAGATCGTTAGGAGAACTTGAGGATATTATTACATTATTTCCAATTTATTATAATTATTAAAGGAAGATAGACATTTTTTCAACTAATTTATGTTTCTTATAATCAACTAAAACAATCTTTATTTTGCATAAAGATCCACAGTCTAGATATGATTAAATTGTGAATTTTTTGCGTTTCTGTCAAAACTGAGTATAGTTGTAATTCAAAATAGCAGAAACATTGACAAAATTCGAGAGGTTATGATCTTTCTATTTAGTTACTATTTTTTACAACCGATGCATACGATTTTTATTTCGCATAAAAATCCGCTGAAGAACGCGTGATTTTTAAATCTGCATTTAAACCTTAATTATGGTAGTTTCAAAATTAACAACGCTTGTTTCAGGAAATCTGTATCAATACAGTCTGTAAGCAAATTTTATTTAAGCAGACTAATTATTTTCAAATCTTCTATCATTTTATGTTAATATTTTTCAGTATCTTGTATTACGTGCAGCAAAATTGATGATAAAATTCTACTTTTGCATTTATAGACTTGTAACCAGAGTGCGGATTTCTATGCAGAATAAAAAAATTGTATACTTCATTCGCGTCACACTAAAGTAAAATAAGAGCTTGTTTCTTTTCTTAATAGATCTAGTAGGTTGAAAATAATGTAATAATATTCTTAAAGTTTCTTTCCACTGTTTCGTGTGTCATCTACTCATTTTGTTCATAAATACATACAATCCGCAGTCTGCTTGTAACAGAGCGGTACATGTTCGCTCTTAAAACTAGGTCACGCATAATGCAATACATTATAGAAAGTCATTATGGTAGTTGTCGCTATATCACAGTTTCAATTTCTCTATTTTATCAGCTCACAGTTTACGTTAGATTCTTAACACTTTAAAGCGCACTCTCTTTAAAGCGTTATTTTCTGCTTCGTGAGAGTTGGTTCCAGATGTTGGTTGGTTAAAGGGTTAAAATACAAATAACCATTCCGAACGAGTAAAAGTTCTATACCATTGAATCTCGGAACACATAAATTTCTGCGCACGAGAAATCCATGCTTCGATTCACACGTTCGAAAACTGCACTCTTACCTCCTGGATACGACCGAATGCTCGCCGTAGTTTAGCTCCGACAACTGAACCAACAGATCAACACTGGGCACAATGCGATCCTCTTTGCTCAATGAAAACAAGCCCTTTCGACGGACTAACTCGGGATGACATGTGGTATTCAGGCGGTTTGACTACAAAAGAGCAAATACTTTGAATATTTATGATTTTGTTGGCTGTTTCTATTTTCGTTCGAGTGCAGGAAATTAACTGAACGGATTGAACAGAGAATTTGCATAAACATTCCCTGTACAACGAATAAAATATTTTATTTTTCAAAAGTACGATCTTCTGAACAAATAAAATATCTTATTTTCAAAAATACATACATGATGCAAAATAAAGTATCTGTTTAATATTTGCCGTTTGAAATATTGTTTTACCCAGCTCTGAACACATGTAACAATTGCAGCCATCTTTTGTAATAAATACAACAATTTTCTTCAGTAATAGATGAATTATTTCATTAAGTCTGACGAATTGAGTAGCAAATATCTCTCGAAGGAAGCATTTGCGAGCATACTTGTAAAGGAAAAATTTGTTTTACGCTTCTAAATTCGTATCTAAAGTGTGTCGCTTGAACCCTGAACACCGAGTACATTTTTCAGTTTCATTAATTAAATGACTTCGATATTCGGCACTTAAAGTGTTAGGTATTCTCCAGAGTGTCAAAGCCGACATTGAACTCGCACGGATTTTTCCGAATCAATCTTATGCAAATGTCTCTAAACGATCGAATAGATCAATATTTTCAGAAGCGATGAAGACATTTGTGACGATTTGTCACAGGAAAAAGATACGCCGGAGCAGAGCGAGGCACGGATAAACATATCAAGGGGGTTCCGCTAAATGCGTAGGGTGGCCCGGTGTCTTTTTTCGGTCCCGTGTCTCCGCAGACTCCCCGTAATCCCGAAATGGCCTCTACCTGCGCGTACAGGCTCCCGGCGCGGCGCGGCGGCAGCTGTTGCCCTCTAATTGAATTATCTAGTTTCCAATTCGACGCGGAGATTTCGCCCGAAAGGCCCGACGAAAAGTCATGATGACTAAATATTGAAAAACATGCCAGAGTATTGTCGGCGTTGGCCCCCGGCCTCTTTCTTCCAGGGGGCGGGGCTGTCGATTTGTGAGCGCTTTTGTTTGTGTGGTGGTCGCGTCGGCCCTTTATGCCGGCATCCAGATGCACGCTGGAAAACCGGCGATTTCGATGACGGCGGCGGCGGCGGCGGTGCTGACAGTGGCGATGATGCCGCACAGGATCCGCAACGGAACGTCACTGTTCGGCGATTTTCAGGCACGGAAACGCACCGTGGAGAACGGGATCGGGAACAGGATCTTTTCAAAGCGGTCTTATTGTCCGGAATCTCGGCTAAAAACAGCTCGCGCGATTCAAACGTCTCGCGGGCCAATTCCGAATGTCCATTAACACGATTACCTCAGAGTTAAACACTAGGCTTCCTTTTGCAGGGTGAAGTACAGTCGGTGTACAAAATATTCGCACATCTTTTAAGACGGAATAACCTTTTTACGATTGGGCCAAGCGATCTAAATTTTTTTCGGATGTTAAATAATGATAAAAATTGGTTTACAATGATCTTAAAAAATTGCAATTAGTTGGAATGGAAAAAGTGAAAAATAATGTTTTCACAACTTTATTATGTGAGCTTTTAATAAAAATTTAAAAAATGTATTTCATAGATCTCGTAGACATACTGAAAATTTCATTGAAATCGGTTCACGTTTTTACGAGCTGTTAACATTTAACGTTCGCAAAAATAGCAGTCTTTCACGAATTTCAAGCTTGGCTACGAGATCAAACTTCATTCGGTCTCCAAAAAACTGATGATAATGCCGCGAAAAATCATCGTAGGATGATTGACTTTATTTTTCAAATAAAGCTCGAAATCTCAACTTTAAGACAATGTTCCTGGATTTTAAGTTTGATGCAACAGCACCATCGAAAATAATTTTTAAAAGCTCGTGCATTTCGTCAAACTTGGCAACTTTCAATATGCCAAACATGGCCTCACATTTAAATGGTTACAGTGATTAGGTTGCATCAAACTTAAAATCAGAAACATTCTCTGAAAGTAAAGGTTTCAACCTTTAATTTATAGGAAAAGTCATCTTCCTACGATGAATTTTCGCGGAGTGATCGTATTTTGCAGCGGCAAAATTATCTTTACATATTACAACGTGTTGTAAGTGCACCAACATTCTCTATCTACTTAATCTCTTACCCTACAGTATCGGACTCGCGATGGAGATTCTGAACAGAATCTATAACATAAAAAATATGTTAAACCGAAATAATTCTATATAACTAATATAATAATAACTTAAACCGAAATAATATTCCACTTTGTTGTTGTTAATATACAGCCATTGGGGAACATGTAGGCATACAATAGTTATCAATTTTTTTGTTCTTCTAGCAAATTATAAATTCTAATCGCTGCAGCCGTAAAGGAAATCGTAGTGCAAGGGCTTAGAACCCCGGGAAACCATAAATCTCGTTTATGCAACGAGCTTCGAATCTCGACAAACGAAGGATTTCATAGTGACTTCGAATCTCGACAAACGAGGGATTCCGTAGCGACTTCGAATCTCGTTGAGCGAAAGGGATGCAGCAGTGCTGCGGCAAGGACAGCGCAGCAAAGTGCAGAACCGTCGAACGGTGACACGCGGCGTTCGGAAAAGTCGGAAGAGGTCGACGGGTGGTCAGAGGCTGGGGCTGTAAATTACTGATGTCCATTGCGTCACGGTTAAACGTCCCGGATCTATGGAGGCTCGCTCTGGAAAAAGAAGAGAACCGGCGCGGAGGCGAGACGCAGTTTCCTGGCCCGATCCCTTTGGAATAACCCGGAACAATGGCGGACTAGATCAATAGCGATCTTTCTCGCTGGCGACAAAGTTGCATTTTTTTCCGTGAAGTCGCATGGCCGGCGAACACCATGCGTCGCCGCCAGCCCGCCATAGTAGACGGAAACGGATTTTGAGTGACGCCCATGACGACGCGGATAATGAAATGTCGTAAAACACTAATATCCTATCATGACCGAGACTTTCTGCTCGGAATCTCCGTTCTCGGGAATTCCTATTGTCCACGCAACTACGGGTCCCGTGACCAATTTAACGATCCGTTACAATTTCGCGTAGCTGCGCGGACAAAAATCAGGCGGACACGATTTTCTTTGCTCTTTTTTTTGAGCATCTAGACTGCTTCAGACGCGCTCCGAAACGCTTCCTCGCGATCTCTGCGTTTTGAGTTTACAGGGTTGTTCGACGAGTTATTTCGTTCTTCGAGCACTGTTCAATTTTTTCGCCAATGGAGAACAGAACTTACACGCGATTTCAAAGATTAATAGAAAGGTGGTGGAAAGTTATTGAACATAGAGTTTACTTTAAATATTTTAAAGTCGTCTTTCATTTTTAACGCTGATCTTAGCCAGGTCTAAAAGCGACTAACAAAAATTACCTCGTAAGAATTACGAGATAGAAGTTATTCAAATTTTTTACGATGTTTATAACAGCGTGTGCGCGTGTAAAGAAATATTTTCGACGACTTTTAATGGAAGCAGTCTTATAACTTTAATAATTATGAAGTAAAAACTGAAACCAGTCATTTGACTGTCGATTGTAAGTTTAGTGTTAGTCGAAAATACGAGATTACTTTCTGAACCTAATACACAAATTACTGTACCGAATAAATTTCTACTTCTATTTCATGACATTATTTGAAAGCTCAATTGAAGGTAAAGGCTCTAGTTTTGGTAAGAATAGTGACAAATTACAATTTTTGAAGATGCCCTCTAATACACTTGGTAAAAATATATCGCTATTTTAATTTTGCAATCATGGAAAGTGTCTTTTGACACTTTTGGAAAAAATAATGTTAAATTACAATCTTAGAAGACATTTTTTGGTACAAACACAACACCATACCACTAAATATAACACTGTTGCAATTTTGTAATTTTGAAAGGTGTCTTTTGACCTCTCTCTAGTAAAAATATAACGCAAATATAACTTTACAATTTTTAAAAATCTTTTTCAAGCCCTTTCAGTAAAAATATTGCTAAGCTATAATTTTAAAAGTCGTCTTGTGACCCCCTTGATAAAAAAAAGACACTGTTGAAACACAATTTCTTTTGACCCGTTCGATTCAATAAAGAACTGCCTCGGTTTTAAAGGATTTAATAGCCAAAATAACCACGAAGACGTCGAACGTGATCGAAACGAGAACCGGAGCAGAAGGGCCGAAAGAATGATCGAGATTTGCATGAAAATGTGGAAGGTGAAATGTTCCTTTGGCTGTTCGACGCGCGAACGTTGTATTGTGCGAGCTGCGAACGCTGGCTCCGTGTGGACGTGTGCGTGGTTGCACGTGCACACACATGCATACCGAGACCCGGAGAAAGCAGGGGTCAGCTTTAGTCTCGTTCGATTAGCATGAAGGAGCAAACAGAAAGCGCCAAATGATTTTTGTTCCGCGCGCGCGTTACATGGGGCGGCACAATACGAGCGATTGAGCGTGAGGGGATGAGTGGTGGATCAGTGTCTGTCCTTCCTGGTGGCAGGAGAGCCTAGCTGGCTCGGTTTTCTGTGTGGTAAACACGTTCTGTTAGCGAATGTAATGATGGCCCATCGTGTCATTGATTTGTGGCTCCATTAGGTCGAGGCTGGCCGTGGCTTCACACCTGGCAGCCCTCCTTCTCTGTCAACCGCATTCTGCAATCGTGTTCGATAAATCCAAATTATTTCTCCTTCAGAAGTTTCTCTGCATTGACGTTGTGTCGTCGATCTCCTTTCTCAAGCTGCTCTTCCCCGTTCGGGCGTTACGAATTCATCTTTTCCAACCTCGATGTCCTACGATCACTTCTCACCCTGATTTTAGCATTGCTAAATGTTACTGGCCCACTGAAGGGTTGGATTAACCAAATAACGCTAACTGGAAATATTTAATCCTAGCATGCCTAAGGGTGGGTCAAAAAATATCCACAAAATTTTCAACGTGTATTTTTATTCTAACAATATGATTTATAAATTTTTTATATTTTATTTTTGCAGGCTTTCAAATATATTATTTAGCAGTAATATAATATAACCGAAACAGAAAATAAATAAATAAATAATATAACAGAATAGAAAAAAAATAATATTTGCAGCACTTTTTCTTACATGGGTTCCAAATGACTCCATTAAGCAGACGTTAATCCTTTTAATACTGTAATCGTCCTAGAATTAATCAGCAGACTTTGACATCACTCGTCGTGCACATAAATTGCGATAATAAATCAATAATCCATATACGATAACTGGCAGTAATTGACGGTCCGGTTAAAGGTTAAGCAAATTGAGGTTGTTGAGAGGGTTGTTCCGTTCAGATCCGTCAATATTAATCCTCAGATGTTCCTTCTTTGAGTGACATAACCAGATCACTGATAATTATACCAATTTGAAAACTGAAATTTCTTGTTTCATGCGATCTGTATCGATACAATCGTGCACCAAATTTTATTTAAATAGGTAACAATATATAATTATCTTGTCTAACAATTGAATAGTCGAGGAAACATTTTACGGTATTCGGTTCAGTTTAAGAAGGCGATTCGCATTATTTTACAACTCAATGATGATTTAGTCGTCCATCCTTTTAATCATCTAGCTGCTCCATTGATCAAACGTGACGTCCAATGACCACCAAAAAGAAAAATCTACTCAAAGTATTTAATGTAAAACAAAACAGGAAAAACTAGGATAATGTGAAGCAAAGTCAAGCGTATATAGCCATAAGATCGAATAAAATAAACAGTTCAACAGCCCGTTCGGATAGCGGAGGTTCCGCGACACATAATGATCTGGTTTCGAGAATTGAATAGTGGAAACGTTTCACGTTTTCCGGTACAGCTTTCGATCCTGTCGATGCCGTGTACACACGTCGCCTTTCTGTCAAGCCGGCAACGTGTCGTGCGGTTTACAACACAGCTTCTAACATTATTGCCATTAGCCTCGAGCCCGCTCACGGTTACATCTCTATTATGGTGCCCCGTCGTATGGAAACTCGTCTTTTAGCTGCCGCCGCGCCGCGCCGCGCCGCGCTGTGCTGGTTCGCCACGATCTCTTTCCGCCTTTATTTCTGCCCTCTTTCATCTTTGACGTGCAGAGACTCGGGTACCCACCGTGTGATTAATGAGGCATTCACAGCAATCCTGAGTTAGAGCGGCCCATGCCGGTGAACGCGAAGGCGACGCGTTCGCGTCTCTCTTCCTTTTTCTCTATCTTTCGCTCTCTTTTTCTCTACCTTTCGCTCTCCTTTTCTGTTTTTTCTCTCTGTCTTGCTCTCTCTCTTCTTGCTTCTCTTTCTCTATCTTTCTTTTTCTTTCTCTCTACTTACTCTCTCTTTTCTCTCTGCTTCTCTCCCTCTTCTCTCTATCTTTCTCTCTCTTTTTTCTATCCTATTTCTTTCTGTTCCGCTCTGTTTTCCCTTGTCTTTCTTTCTCTTTTTCGCTATCTTCCTTTCTCTTTCTCTCTGTTTTTCTTTCTCTTTTTCGCTATCTTCCTCTCTCTTTCTCTCTGTTTTTCTTTCTCTTTTTCGCTATCTTCCTCTCTCTTTCTCTCTGTTTTTCTTTCTCTTTTTCTCTCTTTTCCTCCGTCTTTCTCTTTCTTTCTCTCTCTCTCTCTCTCTCTATTTCTCTCCCTTACTCTCCTTTTTTCTCCCTCTCGTTTCCTCTTTCCCTGTCTATCCGTCTTTTCCGTTCTTCCTCTGTCCCCATTCAACAGTCGCGCTTGGACTTTTTATTGCTCTCGCATTCTTCTGGTAGCCGCGTCGATAATCAGATGCATCGACCCGTTGAATCAATTAATTCCCAGGCCTATTCCCCGCACTCTAAGCTTTGACAATCAATTTTCTGATGATAAACCTGCATTTTTTATACCGGCCATTAAACGGCAACGCGCTGTCGCATTAGGGCTATTTACGCTTCGCCATTGTGTCAGCAGGTTTTTCGCCATTCCGAATTGAAAGTTCGACGAATTCGAGTTCTGTTCACTCCTCGATACGTTAGGGGTAGGCGCATCTTTTCAACCATTCTACGGCGATCATAAAAATTGTACAATTGGTATCCGGGAGACATATGTAGATCAGATTAAAAAAAATAATAATATTAAAAATTAGTATTAAAAAATTGATATGAAAAATCGTATTAAATAAAATAATATATAATATTAAAGAATTAATATTAAAAATAATAATTTTTATATCATTTTACTTTATTTATTATAATCGTGTATAAACATGATGCATTGAACAATGATTCGAATACAAAAGCGTAACAATTCTATTTTTTATTTTTTTTTATTTGTTGCGGCCGATTGCAATTTTTGCAAAGATTGTTTTACGCATTGTCTAGTATATAAAAAGTATTAAAAAATGCTATACTAAGAAAAATAGAATAAATTTTTCTTCTTGACGATCCTGCGTGAAATTATTAAATTATGTTACTGCAAATTATAAATATTCGTTAATTATGAAATCATTGCCTGCAGATAATGTGTTAAGTGTTAATATTATTCCGTTCTCTTGAGTCAGAATAAAATTCTGATCTCTTATCGTCAATCTTTAAACATTAAAGTACAATCAGTTCCATTAGTATTCGTACTCTCACTGCTCTTAAAAAAAAGTTCGTTGAAATCAAGTTATGCATTTAAGAGTGAAGAAAATATTTAAATTTTCGAATTGTATTTGTGCTACATTTAACAAAGGCAGTTTTGTTTTATTTCCATTGTCATTTCACATTGAAAGTAAATTCTATAGTTCACATATTATTTCATACATACGAAAGTATTTGATTAACTGTTTCCAATACTTTTTAAAATATTTTTACCCGGATCTGTTCACTGTATAAGCAACTGTATAAGCACTGTATATTGTAAAATAATCGGAGTAAGATCGCTAAGTAAATAAAAATAGCAGGTCGCAGATAAAGTAGCTAGCAGAAAAGAAGAATATACAATATCAAAGAGCTGGAAACCGAACGGGAGGTCGGTAGGGTTTCGTATGACATCGTTTCTTTGGCCATTGTCCTCGTAACTAGGAATGACATGCGAACGCGTCCCCCAAGACTCGTCGCTGGACCCTGAGCGACTAATTTACCAAACGGCAGTGTAGGATAGCCTTATTGTTGGATACAATTGTCCTTCGTATTGTATCGGCGCTGCGACGTGACAATCGAGCCGCGTCTCTTTGTTTGCTTGTTTGCGGCTTGTTCAGTAGATCCGAGATCCAAACGTTCCCGCAATCGCTGAATAACAGGCAACAGGATATGTGTCGCGGTTGTTAAAGTCACTTGTTCATCGTGTTAACGTTTTCAGATGGAATTCCCTTAATTTGAATCTCTACTGAAATATTTTCTGCAACGCGAACTGGAACTTCGAATACACCTTTAAAATCAGACGAGCTTATTAGCTGCAGCTGCTTTTGATTTATTGAATTATTACGTGCGAATGTAGGCAGTTAGAATTGAACGGTTTTAAACAAAAACGGTGTAAATCTATTTTTTGCTAGATTGATTGAATGTTATTAAATCATATTCAATTTAATATTTCATTTTATTTATCTTTTGCTATTTTAAGTTAAAGCTTGAAAGTGGCTTACATAAAAGAGTTGTAACAATTTCTTATGTCATCGCGTTTTACAGAACTGTTAATTCATCCTTCATTATTCGCAAATTAACTTTTTTGACCTATTCCATTTTTGCTTTCAATGATTCAATTAGGTCTTTATACATTCGTAGCATGCGCAAATGTTATTACGAAGTTCTACAATATTTTTACTTTACTTTAGGCAAGAAATCATTTTGTCATTTTTCTGAGTTTGGATTCAACGAGCATATTTTTTCCATATTTAATTGAAAAATAAATATTAGTTAATATATACAATATTTAAAAAGAATTTCTGAGTTGAATTATAGTGAATGTGAAACTTGACAAACGGTACAGTAAGATACGAAATATTTTATCTCGAACAGCATTGTATATAGTATATTTAAAAAAAATTTCAAGTTTGTCTTAAGTGAGAATAACGTCTTCGTGATCATGTTAATTCTCAGCACATTAAATCAATAAATAACGAAGCAAAGAAATGTCAGTGGATGAATGAAAGATGTCAAACGAAGAGGAAATTGATTTGGTTCGATTGCAATGGAGGTGCATTTAACGGAACCGTTGGAATTAATTGTAAACGAAAGACCGTGGGATTATCTGCATCGAGGACGTTGCTAGCTTTAAATGGAGCATTGTATGGTTATTCACGGGCGTCGATGATATTCTGGATTTGCGGAATTAGATAGCGTTTCAACAATGTCCTTCACCTTCGAGAGTTGGGCCTACGTAATCCTGGATCAGGATAATCTGACGTCAATGGCGCGACACGATGCGAATTTCAAGTGTAAATGCACTACTTAGGCTTTTCTTAGTCACAAGGACGCCTTTTCAAGTGCTTATCTAGATACACGAGTTCCACGCGACAAATAATGCATTACACAAAATTTACAACTCCCGAAAGTATTGTTGTACCTGTCATAATTCTTTCATTGCGATCCGATTAACCGAGATACTGCAATGTATTGGCAGACATGCAGACGTGAAGATTTATGAATATCTTCTGTGGAATATTGCCGAGCTAAGTATGAATTTCTTTTCAACAAAAGTTATTCTTTGTTTTTATATTTTACTTGTGTATTGACATATACACTTTGTGTTTAAATTGCATTATTTTTGTCAGGATATCAAATTTGTTTTCTGTGATTCTGTGAGTCCAATAATGATTCCAAATAATGTTAATGTTAATTCCAAACATGTTAGTTAAAATAATATTTTAAATAATGTTATTTCAGAAGAGATCAATGACATGGAAGTAATTATGAAATAAAATAACATGTTATCTAAAATAATATACCAAAAGTGAAACAAAATAACATTTTCCTTGAAAAATATTATTTCAAATAATGTTATTTCAAATGGCATGGAAATAATTACAAAATAAAATAACATATTATTTAAAATAATATTTCAAACGTGATCACAGACATGAAAATAATTGTAAAATAAAATAACATGTTACTTGAAATATTATGTTCAAATAATGTTATTTCAAAAGTGATCACAGGCATAGAAATAAATATGAAATCAAATAACATGTTATCTAAAAGAATATTTTAAAAGTGAAATAAAATGACGTGTTACTTGCTGTAATATGTAAAATAATATCATTTCGAATGTTCCTAGATCTGTCTACGCCGACTTGAACTAAGTGATTGAATTGCTCACTAATCTCACACAAGCATTTCCAGAAACATTCCAAACACGCAAACTGTAGCAACAAGAAACGTTCCCTCTGGTAGCCAAACTGTAGCAATAATTGCAAGGTAGCGGCCAGGTTTCAACGCGGCATTCAAGCCGATTGATTTAGCGCAATGCAAGACGTTTCTCTTTGTCGAAGAAAAAAATAGATGGCTATTCGAATCCTTCAGCTCTGATAGATGTCTCGTCAGATAGGAGTTACTTTGGTTGCTCGTAACTCGATATCTAGATTACCAGAGGGTAGCAAGCCGAAGACGAGGAAGAGAAAAAGCGCAGGCCTGAGTGCAGGGGCACGGCCGTTGTATTTGCTCAATTTACAGTTGCGTAATTTCATAATGAAGACCCAACGTTCCCTCTTCCCTCCTCTATTATTTATTTTTTCGCTCTTCCTTTTTCAGTACGATCGATTTTTCCATGGATGAAAATGTTACAATGGGCGACTCAGCCTTTTCAGGATCGAACAGCGGACGAACCGTCACAAAGCGGCGAGGTGTCGTGTTTCCCGGTTGTTTCGATGAATACGGAATACAAAACAAATCAATAAGGGCAGTTTCTCGCAAACAACCGGTCTTGACAGTAGCAACGGACTTTACCTTCTCTTTTGTTGTCTGCGCTCTGGAAATGTCAGTGGATGCTCACTTTTCCTACCGAGTCGTCCAGAAATTGCGAATCGATAGATCGCGGAACGATCAGCGTATGTACTTCGATGTGTACGAATATATTTTGAACAAAGCTGGACCTTTGAGAAGTTTATTTCTTCTCACGCCACATAATTTCCACGCGGCATTGTTAAATTTCACAAGTAATATTTACGTTCACGTTTATTGTGACAGGTTTATTTAACCTTACAATGCCCCCCTACAGTTGCTTTTCGATCCGACAAAATTTTTAATCTATAATATATAATATGATCGGTGTCTTTCGTTAATAACTCGTAAACAAAGCCGCAGATTGCATTTTTTCGCTAAGGAAAAAGTTATTTCAAATGACCTTAGCTACCCCCCACTTCCATATTGCGAGACATTTTTGGGACAAAATAATAATAATAATATGTATATATATACATATTATTATTATTATTATATATATATATATATATATATATATTATTATTATTATTATTATATATAATAATATTATATATATTATATATATATAATAATGCAGGCATCACACGATTTCAATCAAACGAACAAATTTCAAACAAGACAGATCTCAAGCCGACGGGGTAGATTAAGGTTATGTATGCTGGGCATACTGCGGCACTTATGCTTGCACGACACGTTCTGTCGTACCTATTACTGACGACGGCGATGTGGACAGAACAAAAGAACATTGTTCTCAATGCTGCCACCACTGAGTATTGTATAAACTAACAATAAATGTCACTACTTTTACCCGTTTATATTATTTCAATGATTCTTAAATATATCAGTATTATCTTAGTCTTATCTATATATTAGTCTTAGTGCAAAAAGAGTGGTAATTTTACTGTTCAATTTGATATCTGCTGCAATAAATATACACATAAAAACTAGCACTTATTTTGCACTAAACCTAATATATAGACAAGACTAAAATAATACTAATATATTTAAGAAACATTGCAATAATATAAACGGATAAAAGTAGTGACATATATTTATTTATTTATTGCAGCAGATATCAGATGAACAGTGAAATTACCACTCTTTTTGCACTAAGACTATTTCCTCATTCGCTACTTATGCCAGTCGAATTTTCGATGCGCTAATGATGAATTCACTTTTAAATATTAATTTATAAATATAGTTATGCAATGTTTCCCTGTTATTACTTAAAACAAAGTCCAAGTTCAACATTAAAATTTTCCTTCTTTTCGATTTTCTGCGCACTGTTGCCCTATTAAGCAAAACAATTAAAGTGACAGTTACAGGGACAGTGATTGGGACATCAATCATAATCATCGCTAAACCATTCGTTTCTCTTTTCCGGTGTTTACAAAACACTCCATACAATTGGAAACTCGCAGCAAGATCACGCAGTCCAATTATTGCCGTGTGAAATTTCGCAGAAACGTTCGAACCCGTTTTCGCAGGGCACAATTCCACAGAAAACAGGAATGCAGCTAGATAAACAAGGAACCCCACGGAGCCCGATGACGGTCAATTTATAGAGGAAGGAAAGACGGGCGCGGAGAGGCTCGCAACAAATGTATCTGTTTCTCAACACTCGTTTATCCGTTGAAATACGATAGAAACGTATTCATCGCGAGATCTACGAGCCGCGCATAAATTTCCTTCTAAGCGCGCAGCAGGAGCAACAGGACACGGAGTTTTATCGCGTAATAGCGCACGTTGCACCGCAGTGCATAGCACTCTCTGTACGTCGCCATATTGAATCGCGCCGCTCGGAAATCTTTGCCGATTGCGTTAATAACGACGTCCGGCGGATTCGTCCGGGCACGGGAAGGCGACGGCCGAGTCTTAGGGCATGCATAACGTCGGGTCACCGTGACTAAAACGGCTAATCATGACAAATGCAACCGTTACTGCCTCCAAAGAGCTCCGGGGAGAACTTGAAAACCGCCTGCTCCGGTGCACCCACCAGCAACTTCGTTCCCAGGGTCGCCACAGTGTGTCGCGTATATGGGCATACGACTTCTAAACGAAATAATGTGACATTAAATAAGGAATTTGTATTGTTTAACTTTTTTTACTCGACTCTAGGACACAAGAATTCAAACAATACAATTTCATCAAAATTGATTAAAATAATGCAATTTTTCGCAATCGTTAGTTACTCGTAGCTCGTAATAATCTCGATCGACTTCGTTGAATTGGATGAAAAAGAGAATACAAAGATACACTGATGCTTAAAAGTACATCTGGACACCTCTTTAACTCTTACTGCTGTTTAAAAAATATTAGGACATCTTTAATAAACTTGATCAAATTTCATGTATGCTAGTTTGCATAATATTAGAGATCGCATTTAATCAATAATTAATTAAATAACTCACATATGTTCTATAAATTAATATACCAAATATCGAGGAGGTAATTTTTGGTAATTTTTTGTGAAATTCAGTAAAGGTTATGTCAAGGTTAAATTGGTAACTATAAATTTAACATTGGTAATTATAAAAACGTACCGCAAGACTCGAATAATCGTATCTACTCTTTCCAAATTGTCCATCTTTTTGCGCAATCTGAGCACGAATTAGGGAGAAATTACAGCAAAGTGAAAGATTAAATTTTCTGAAGTAACATTTTCCATCTCGCATAAAATCCACAGAAAGTTTAACCATTTTTAAGTTCGGTTCACTGCAAAGAATGCGAACGTAACGAAACATCATCAGTATCTGGTAAAAGTTACCAAAGCACAGTCTCCAGTCTCACTCGCTCCGTGATCCGTAAAGTGGGGAAAGAAATGTGTCTATTTAAATGAT
The DNA here is from genome assembly GCF_051020955.1 of Megalopta genalis. Taxonomy (NCBI): domain Eukaryota; kingdom Metazoa; phylum Arthropoda; class Insecta; order Hymenoptera; family Halictidae; genus Megalopta; species Megalopta genalis. Next base: position 19,540,306 of record NC_135014.1, read on the forward strand.
TCTGACAATAAGTTGAAGTTCTAAATTTTTTAGAATAACATTAGAGAGAGGCTCAATGATGCTGTAGCGAAAATCTTTAGGAGTCGGTTCGAACCGAAGGGCAAAAGACTACTAATTTTTGGATCGCTTTGTTCATCACAATGCGTATTTTATTAAGGACGGTGATGATGCGATTCTCTTCGAAAGCCGGTCGTGTTCGGACAGCTTCGAACGAGCGAATAACAAGATACGACAGGCTGCGCGTGTTATTTTAGGTTTCGGTACAAAGAATCTGTGTTAAGCGAACCCGTGCTAATTGAATTAAGCGCAATGTTTCGCTATAGGCGATGCACTCCTGTCTATTTGTCTTACGGAACCCGAAGTTTGATTCGTGTTTGCGTGAATTATCAACTGGTAAATAATTAATAATTAAACATTTACTGATATATAAATAATCTTTACACTAACTCTCTTAGTGCTGACCAGAAAAGTAGTGTGTACCGATTGAAATATACCAAAAAATCTTTTTCATGTAGTTTGGCAACGTTTCGGAAAGAAATTACAAAAATTTTATAAAATCGGATAATCAGAAAATTCAAGTAGGAAGACGAAATAAGAAAGAAAACTGTTGCTTACTAAAAATGTTAAGAAATCATCGGCGATGTCCTTCAAAATATGTCCTTTGGGACATTTCATCCGGTCGATGCAATTATACAGAAATTTGACCCTGGAAAAACCGGTCGAGATCACGATCATGTAATTTCTTGACACTCTGTACAGTTCTGGTAGAATTTAACACGTTCCGTGCCACGTGTACCATCGATGGTACACGCTTGCATGTTTACTTAGTGAACTGAACAAATTGTTTACAAGAAATTTAGAACCGAAGAATCAATTTCCACCGCAAGAATGGGCGTTGATAAGTTTTTGTTACGTTGTTATGTGTACGAGAATTAATAATTGCACGTAATACATCAAGTTTTAGTAAAATATCAAAGTGTGAAGATTCGAGTAAAAAAAGCTCGGCACGGAACGTGTTAATCTATTCGCAAGCTTTGTGTACAAACGCGCGTCACATTAAAAGTGTATTTACGCCACAAGTTGTTAATTTGCGGCGAGAAAAGGTGGACAGATGGAAAAGACAGTTGCTTAATCGGTAATAAACTAACGACAATCATCGAACGGAACGATACCGACGGCGAACTGGCAGGCGGCGAATTAACGAGGTGAGAAAACATATTTGATACTGATCAAGTTTTGACAGGCGCGGTAAGCGTGCTCGTGTAAAAATACAATTTATTAATTACTGTGTCCGTCTGTCTGTCCGCTGTCAGGGCACAGTCCTTAACGATCAGATAATTACAGATTTCATGCGATCGAACCGCCACAGCTGTTCAACGGCAAACTGACAAGCTCGCTTCAAGGAATCTTCCTTCGGACAGCTTTATACTCTCGGCTTTGTATGCTACCACTGCGCGCGTCATCGTCCTCTACCGTTTGTGGTAGCAGTGCACCATTGCGCACCGTGGTCTAGAAAGCGATTTTCTAGCCGAGCAAAATGATCTCTATCGTTTATTTCTGTCCACGTGATTATTCGACTGCGGATCTTTAAGCAAAATAAAAATTATTATCAGTTGCAACAAACATGAGTCAAACACAGAGTTCTGTTTCTTTCTTTACTAATCTCGGTGAGTCGAAAATAATGCATACATGACCTTAAATTCTGATAATATTTACGTTCTTTTAAATTTCACCTATCCATTTTGATCATAAATACATAAAATCCGCAGTATAGGGATCATTATTAAACTGCGGATTTTATGCGTTTATAGCAAAATTGGGTATAGTCACAATTTAAAATAGCGTAAAAATTAAAAGCATTTTAAAACGTCAGTGTATTATTTTTAATGTATAAAAAAGATTGAAGGAGAAATGAAGTTGCTACTTGGCTTCGATACTTTGCAATCGATGTAAACAATTTTTATTTTGCATAAAAATCCGCAATCTCTGTCTTATTGAATTAAAGGTTCATATTACAGCAAAGTAAATAACGCATTGTTTATATTGCAACATTGCCATAAAGAACCGCAGTCTAATTATAACTATAACATAACTATATTCTTTATTACTACAAACTTACATATGTAAGTTATGTATCAGATATATGTATAAATATACCATTATAATACATACATAAAACGTAGATAATACATATGTATATTCACGTAGAGGAAAGTAGAACTACAAAAATGATTTTGCTGAGCTAAAATCGCGTTTTAATCCGCTGTGGGGCAGCTTTGTTCAGAGAATCTCCGCTAAATTCATGGTTGATAGAAGAATCATTTCCAATCGCAACAATTTATTGTCTAACTCTACGCAGATAAATGTGGAAAAATAGAACAATAGTGTTTGCAAGGGAATATAACGAATCATTTAAGAAAATTCGTTTAAAACATTGATAAAACGGATCAATTTTCAACTGTCCACGATGCAGAATGTATTTCATATGTACGTCCTCGTAACACAAACTTTTCTTAATCTATATTTACCCATAGAGATAATCAATGACTACAAACGACAATGCGCCTGGAAACCAGCACCGACAAGCAAGTTAAATCATAATGTAGGAAACAGGAACGAGAACAGCTCATTACTCGCGTAAACTTTAATTCTGTGTAAACTTTTCTGGGTTGAGCATCGAAGAGTACTGTGTCGTCGTAGTTTGTTCACCTTGTCGGTGATTTCCTGCACGAATCTTTTAACCCCTTTCCATTGTAACATCGAATCCGTCTCATGATGAAGATTTCATGTATAAACTAGCTGCTAGAGGTTGGCATTATTCGAATTGTTTCGAATTCATATTTTTGTAAGAGAATTTTCCGAATGATACTTTTTAGTCGAATATTTTATTCGAATAAATTATTCTATCTATTTATTCGAATAATTCTTTATTCGGATAAATTATTCTGTCTATTTATTGAAAGAATTCTTTATTTGAATAGATTATCCTATCTATTTATCCGAATAATTCTTTATTCGAATAAATTATTCGAATAGAGATTGTAAAATTATTTGAATAACGACAAGAATAATTATTAATCGTCTTTGTTTTTACGTAATTTTATAAGAATATGTTGGACAATCTGAGAAAAAGAGATACGATTATTCGATATCGCATCTCCTTTTCTGAAATTGTCTATTTTTGTTCACAAGGTGAAAGACAATCGAGGAGAATTCAATCTGCTTTACTCTTCAATGACGAGTCCAAACAAATTCTGACAATCTCCAAGCTACTCTGCAAAATATGCAAGGAATACGCAAAGTATGCTAAGAATACACAATATGCAAAATACGCAAGAACGAAGATATATTTTTTATATCCTCTAACGATGAAACATATTTCAGTTCGAGTTTTGTTTCTTTAGCTTATTTTTCTAAAATATGCGATCTAGTTATTATTAATTAAATTTTCCTAGTTATTATTAAATTAATAATTAATTTCCGCAGTCTAGTTATTACTTTCTATTTTTTATTGTAACCATTGCAAATAAAAAATTAAATATGAAGGAGTATTTATGCGAATCTGTAGATTTTCAAGAGTGTGTCAACAGCGTTACATCTCGAGGACTATCCAATGAACAATTAGCGTGGTAACTGGTGCTCGGGCCCCATCGAAAATTGAATTACGATGCGACAAAACCGAATAGAGATTAGGAAAGTTCAGTGCGCAAGAAGCCGTGCCCTTTCCATCCCTCGAGGGCTTCGGTCCCGTTGTGTAACTCTATAACCCTGCATATCTGCACATTTGTATCGAGCTGCAGGGTTTCAGGCCACGGCCTCTTTTGTTGCTCGATCATGTTGTTTCGTTTCGTTTCGTTATTGGCCGCAAGGTTCTACCTATGCTTGTGTGTGTATACACAGAGAGAATGAGGGAGAGAAACGGAGAAAGAGAGAGGGAGAGAGAGAGAAAGATAGAGACTACTGGGTTCGCCCGCGATTAATACTAGGAGGGTAGTTTCCGACGACATATGTTCCTGTATCGAGTTACAAGACGTTTGTCATCATCAGAGCCGCCATTGTTCTTGAAAATCTCGAAACGCTACCAAATACGGCGGATTCTCGAAAAATGTCAACTAGACGAGCACCCCCCTGTTCCCCGAATGACTTCTTAAATCACCGCGGCACCCTCTTACGACGCGACGTCTTCGTTCCCACAAGGATGCTTTCCTATTTTTCAATCTGTCTCGCGATTTTTACACTTCATATACTACTCGCTTAAACATTTTTCGCTTTTTTAGTATGTACTTACGGCACTCTTTTTCAGATTGGTTAGTTGTAAACGCGATGCGAGTGCAAATCAGCGAATGAAAAAGTATACAACCTTAACATTGATCAGCTATTTAATAATTAGACTGCGAATTTTCTGCATTTTTTACAAAAATGATTAGGTTATAAAACGAAACTATAGAAACATTAAAAAAATTTGAGAATGTTTCCATATTATGTACAAGTTGTGACAGAAACGAATGTCACAATTATAATAATTCAAAATCAAATAGTTGACAATTTTGTTTCGATGCATCGCCTTCCTTCAATATAACGTCTCAAGGACCAAAGTTAAGATTAATTAACGGATTGTTATGAACAAATTTGGTCTTTCAGTAGGGAGCAATACATTGAAACAAAATTTTCAACTTTCTGACCTTAAAAGAACCAGTCGAGGCTGTAGAATCAATCTAGCATAGTCGCGACATTTATTTTTGTCGCACTCTGTACAACTTATTAAAATTAATAAAAGAGAGAAGACATTTCTGTCTGACATACGTTGCTCACAATTGACTTAAACGATTTTCATTTTGCACAAGTATTCGCAGACTACTAATAATATCTTAACAAATTGCGCAGAATGATTGGATTTTCAGGACAAGTTGCACACGCCCCGATTCTTCCGAGTTCACGCATATTTTCGTGTTTCATTGTTCCCCGCGCCGTTAACGGCAGTTCAGCAACAAAATCGCGTGTTTCCCAATTAAAAAATAATTCGTTGCGACAGTTTATCGTTACCGCGACGGTTCTCGAAACTTCCGGAACGTCGGCAGGGGAGAGGGAGCATAAAAAAATGTCGGGAAAATTACGTCAGTTAAAAAACTGTGAAACAGGTCGCCGGTAGCCAAGGGTCGCCCGATCGATCTACGGGGTTTGTTCGGAATCAAATGTCGATCATTAAGTGTAATCAAACGGCTGACTGGTTCCGCGATTCTGCTCTTTCCCGTGGGTACAATACGTAATTCCGATATACGGGTTTACCTGTGCGCAGCTGTTGCACCAATTCTCCTACGAAATTACCGACGTCTCCCCCTCCATTCTCCACCGTGAACCCGAAACGTATTTATGAACGGTATGGTAACCCATTGATGTCGAAGGTCGAACCGTTTTCCGATAATAAATTTCAGAAAGTTCACCCCTCGCCTTCGTCTACCTGACCTCGTGATCGAAAACGGATGTTTTCTACCGAAAAAATTGACCTCCCCTGCTGCCACGTAAGGAGATACCAATGGCGCTCGAAAATTACCTATCCCCATCGAATTACTGCCGTTGGATTTTCTATTTTGCTATTATTGAAATTATTGGAGTCAATTAAAGGATAAAGAAAATCTTGCCATTTTGTTATTAGTAGATTGCGGATATGGATTATGCATTTATGGCATGTGCAGATTTTTGAAATGCAAGAACACCTATACTCATAGATGAATGTATTCGAATCTTTTCAATTCTGATATTCAACTGATAAAATATGTATGATGAATTGAAGCATTCGATGTAATATGTTAAGTACAGCAAGGGGTGGGTCTTAAAACTACATAATTAAGTAATACTAGAAAATGTTCCAACAATATATAGCGTTTATATAAAACATTTATTATAAACGCGTACTAGAAGCGACACACGTTTATAATAAATGTTTTAATATTTTGTAAAAATGCTATATATTATTGGATAATTTTCTAGTATTATTTATATGTAGCCTTAAGAGTACATTTCAGCATATACACTGAAAGTATTGAAAACATTGTATAGCGAGGGATGTATTAAACGTATATACAATATTATACTAATGTGAAATTTTATAGGAATTAATCAATGAAAGATTACGTATTTTTATTTGTGTATTATATAGTACACCAAAAGTTCTCATTTGAAATAAAAATCATTACACTGCAGTGAATTTTTATAGGAATTAATAAATAAAAGATTTGGTGTTCATAATTCCGTATTTCTCATAATTATCTTACCATATTAATAATTTAATGTCGTCATATTGGCGACATCGAAGTGCAAACTGTGAATAAATAATATAAAGCGTATTTCCACCGTCTGAACCTATAAATCTTAACATTAACATCATCACATCTAGTGCTCTGTAACTTTAGTTAACACTAATATGGAAACGTAAATTTGTATAAATGGCTGGAGGAGTATAAAAGACGACGGTAAATGATAAAAAGCTGTGGTCCATTGAGAAAATCCTCCACAAGCGCTACGGATCCTCGCCATTAACTACCACATTTGTATCATGTGGGTGGTCGGACGTAACCTGGACCATTTTGTCAGCGGTTTGTCCTGAATTAATGCTTCCCTGACATGGGAAAGCCGAAAGTGTAGGCTTCTTCTGCCCGATGAAAGAAAACGCGGCCTTTTAGTCGGCCCGGCTCGATTTCTTCTGTGTATATTCGTGCATGTCCGTGGGGCGCTAATGACGATCGATTATACCGCATACCTCCAACACCCTCTACCATCTTCCCCCCTCTTTCTTTCTCTTTCTCTATCTCTCTATCTTCTCCTCACTCTTTCTTTCTCTTTTTCGTTTACACCGGCACCGGTCGAATCTATTTGCCGCGGACAACGATTAAGTCTTCGACTAAAGATTCTCATATTTCAGCTGATCCGATATGAAACGCACCGACGCGACGCGACGCGACAACTTCTGCTAAATAGAGGAACCGGGAACGGATTCGTGATTTTTCATTCGTCCCTGGCATTTGTCACGCGACGAGGATTTATGTGGAAGAATTTTTATTTCTGGAAATTCGCCCACGTTGATCTCGAAGAGTAACAGGTGCAGCTGGCTGCTACAACCTTGACTGAAATGTTGGTCGATGAATGTGGAAATGCATTTTATAAAACCATTGTAGTGTTACGATTACTTATATTTAAATTTAAAATTTTAATTTTATACTTTCATAAATATTCATATTTTCATAAATCACCATATTTTGTAAATCATCATATTTTATAAATTATTATATTTTTTATAAATCATTATATTTTTTTATAAATTAATATATTTTTATAAATCATCATATTTTATAAATTTATAATTCATCATATTTTTATAAATTATCGTATATTTATAAATTATCGTGTTTTTATAAATCATAGTATTTTTATAAATCATCGTATTTTTATAAATCATAGTATTTTTATGAATCATCGTATTTTTATAAATCATAGTATTTTTATAAATCATCATAGTTTGGAAGTATAGAAAATTTTCTTCAATGACGATGCAAATATTTCATCGAATTGAAACTGAGAAGTTATGTTGCATGACATCAATTACATTTTCTAATTTTCTATCTGGCATAGGAAATGTAAGAAAGATTTTATTATATGCAGATCAAAGAATTATGTTATGAATTAAAATTTGAAATATGAAAAATATGTTATTAATTTAGTTTTCCTACACCGAATAGAAGAATTAGAAATGCATGGAAATGCATATTAGCATGTACACGTAGTATATACGAACTAACTATATAATATCGTGTGTATAGAATATGCATACATAGCAATGTATAATGAAAATGAATAATAAGTAAAAACAGCAAATATATTTTTAAACAAATACACATATTACATCGCCTGGGAACAGATTAGACAAAATCGCAATCAACTGAAATCAACAATAAATTCAACGTTCAACATTCAAGTTACATTTCCTATTTTTCTCATAAATTCTTGGCAAAGCATTCATGGATTTTTTGTTATATAACATAGTCTTATTCTCACTTGTAGAACACACTGCCGTATGTAGCAAGTATATACGAAAAAACACGGGATACCCGTATGTATCCGACGGACGCGATACTCGACGTGACAAAATTTCAGCTATAGTTTACGCGATAAAATAACGAAAAACATTGCAAAACGACGTGCAGAGTGGATTATAACCGGCGGCCACGGAAGAATTCAGGAAACGTACCGGCTGTGGGTATTACTTGATACCTGACGTCTCTAAGAGGATTACTTGTTACCCGCGAATTCGAGGAGAAGACAAAATGGTTCATCTTCTCATGCCTAAAACTTAAGAAGATTAAAAGTTAACCATGTCCCGTTTGTCGTGAGAGAGAGAGAGAGAGAGAGAGAGAGAGAGAGAGAGGGGGATTGGAAAAGAAAGAGAAAGAGATGGAGAGGAAAATAGAGAGGTAAAGATAGAGGAAGGGAGAAAGAGAGAGAGAGATTGGAAGAGAAAATAGAGAGAAAGAGAGAGAGAGAGAGAGAGAGAGAAATAGGGGGATTGAAAGAGAAAGAGGAATAGAGGGATTAAAAGAGAAAGAGATAAAGATGGAGAGGAAAATAGAAAGATAGAAAGAAAGAGAATGAGAGAGAGAGAGAGAAATACTCAAAGTAGATTAGCGGTAAGTTCGATATAACATTACCCCGGCTTTCGCTGATCCTGTTACATCCTGCCCGGAATTAAAAATATTGTCATCCTGCAGGATTATACCCACGGATAATATCTCAGGCCTTGTCAAACATAAATGAAAGTTCCGTCGAATCGCGGCTGTGTCTTGACACCCGTAGTGACAGGCCTTGTTGTCCTTTCCTGTCACTGTCGAAACCGGCACTACCAAATATCCCTTGAAACCTCATTGAAGATTATACAGGTTTGCCAAGAGAGATGGCTGCAAGAATTCATTGGAACATTCAGCATTGCCGTTAAGCTTTGATTGGAGATTCGAGTTCCTTGTAAATCGTTCAATACTATTGCACCTTCCAGTGCTGAGATTAATTAGAAGAGCATAACAAAAGAAATATCTATCTTTTAGATTGTTTCAATGATTTCATATTCTATTTGTATTATACAACTGCTATTAGGTTCATATTACCTGTACTTACATTATAATACATATCACTTGATTTTACGTTATATTACGTTTTTTCACATTTTCTTCAAACGAATATTGTTTGTATTGTTGCTGATAACGAATAAGTTTCCTTTAAGCAACTCCACACGCGCACAAAACGATATTGTTCTTAAAATTCATGTCAAACAAATTTGTCCTTTGCTTTAATAGATTGAATCGATTTTAATAAATTGAAAACAATTAATAATAATCTAAATACTATTTATTATGTGGACCCGAATGCCCAGCCGCCGATACTGCGATGGTTAAGGCAGTTATGGTAACCGAAAAGTAAGCGCATTAGGGTAGTCTTTGGCTATAGGGATCAGAAATGATGTTTGAGTTTCTTTTTGGCTCCCCGCCTCCTAAAAAGAAATTATTTCAAAGCTATTGAACAACGATAACCGCATTGGAATCAAAGTTTTGAAATTTCTATTATTTACGTTAATTTCAATATAAACCTGTTCCACTGTCTTAAAGGCGGTACTGAATATTTTTTAATGAAAGTCTCCTACACGTACACAATATTATCTAAATTTAATTTTTAATTATACGTTATAATAAAATTAATCATTTTCGACCCTTAATAGCTAAGAACCACCCTAGTGCGCATTCTCAAAAATTCGGTACCTGGAATATTCGTTACTCCATATCCGATCGTACCGGCAGATTAAAGGTCAAGTAATCGGAAATTCGTCCACCACAGCCTCGGATAATGTAGTCTCCACCGTATCTAAATAAAAGTCGCCAGGGAAGTCCGAGTCGTGCGGGCTAATTGAAAGGTGGATTCTCCGCCGGGAAGGCTGTGACAGCAGGTAGTTGATCTATTATCGTATTAGATATTTACACACTTCGGTGATATCATGCGAATCCCCCTGAATAATGCGGTAACGTTGCGCTCGAAGATAAGTCGTTATTACCTGGACGATTCAGTCGCGAGGGCAGGTGGAGCCGCTCCCACAGCCAGAACACCGTGGATCACCGCCTCCATGTTGCACGAAACCGTGGTGGATCGACGCATTCTTGCCAATTGGCCGATCTAATAACAGACCGGAAACAGTGTCGTTGATGTGCGGTATGCTTCTTCGACGTTGGTTCACCTTTCTATCATCGATCGCGAATAAACAACTACGGGAACGCTTTGTAAATATGGTTCTACCCGTGCTGTAACCTGTAACAGCTCGTGTCACGAACCCACCATCTGCATCAAGAACGAAATCGGCGCGGCGATCGGATTTCTCCTCGCCAGAAGTGTGCTGAGTTCGGGCAAGTTTGTTTGCACCGTTTCGACCGTGAATTACTGTCATTTTCGGGTTTTTGCTCGCACTTTGCTGTACAAGTTGCGGGGACTTAGGGGCTGATACTGCACGAGTGGCCACCCCGGGGACGCGCTGTAGGGCTGAAAATACCCAGAACCGGTGAAAAGTATTTTCTGACTAAAATCATACACGGTAAGTGTGTTATTCACTGTAGGCCTTTTTGGCCACTGTGCTCTTGCAATAATTTTGCTTACAGTGAGGAGCAAAACTGAGTGAAGGCTTTTAAAACGGTATAGCCTTTCTTAAAATTGGTCTAAGTGACTTGAACATTTCTGTAAATGTTAAAGGGACTAGTTCATTGTACGATGACTGAAATAATTTTGTTTTAAATTCTGTCTGTCTCTCTTTACTGTTGATTTTTACTGACGCAGCTAAATATAACCGGAGCTCGACAATATTTTTTTAAGTAATAATTTCAAAAGAACGTGCTATATTACATTAAACGAAATAATTTTTTGTATCTTGAATGAAATTATTGTCACTTTTGATTAATCTTGTAAAAAAGAATCACAACCACTGATCTTCCATTTTAGAATGATTATTAGAAAATTTCCTACAAATAAAAATACTTCATAAGATTCAAAAATATATAATATAGACGTAATAATATATAATATATAATATAGATATAATATAGATCTGTAAAAAATTCTTAAAGTAGCATATATTTTCGAGTCCGCTTCTAAAGATTTACTTTCATAAATATGAATCGCAAGAAATAAAAATTCAAATAATTAATAGAAATTGAAACGCATGAAATGCTATTTCAGGCAATTATTTCCAGAGTATATCTGAAGAAAATACTGTTTCAATTAATAATTTTCTTTACCACAACATGAATAACTATTTCCAACACTTATCCCTATGATATATCGTATAAATCTTGAAATATTATTCCACGCAAACGAGAATACTTCAGTAACCGTTTCCGATATTTTTTCAAATATTTTCACCCAGGCCCGGTTAAAACGCGCTTAGAGAAGACGTATCGAAAAACATAGAACGAACGAATGTTGAACCTGTGGGATGAACAGGATGAAAAATGCGCGGACAGAAAGGGTTGCTAAGAGTTTTGGAGCTTATTTCTCAAGGAAGAAGGAGATCGCAAGGATGATATTCCGCAGTGGGGTGGCAAGGGCGGCGACAGAACGATGTCATTAACACCTCGCCGGTTTCAACATAGCATTAGTCTTGCTTTCGTAGCCGGCGCGCGAGGCGACGCGCTCGCAACCATAATCCAGCGGTCGCGTTTTAAACGACCAGCACGCGGAGGCGACATATTTATGGCTTGTTTTTAAATATTAAATGATGCAAAGGTACCGCTCGGCCGAGCTCTAGCGGTCCTGCCTGATAGAGATGTTATTAACTCCGAAAGGCTGACCGGGATCGTGAACCGTGCCGAATCCCGAACTTGGATTTATGAAGCGGCCGAGAAGAATGTCCGTTGTCTCCTTCCCTTTCTCGACCATTAATTCGTAATTGATGTCTTTGTACGAGCACCCCATTGGCCAAAGAATACGCATCGTTACCTCCTTGCGCGGAACCCATAATCGCGGTATCAAATAGTCTGGAGCACTTCGTCGCGCGATATTTCACCAACGATCGATGTCCACGGCAACCGGCAGTCACGGAAAAAGCATGCGAATCGTGTGCTGAAAAATATTTGCGCGTTACAAAATACCACTTTATACATAGTGAAGTATTTCAACTGGTACTTCATTTAATATAGAAATAAATCATTCTTTCAAACGAAGTTAACACGGTTGAGAGAAATAGTGTATTTGCAAATATTTGTATTTCTCAGTTGAAATATTTTTACCCAGATCTGAATACAGATAGTTCTTTCCTATTTTTGTTTCAAATATAAAGTTATTAGGTCTGTTTTTCGGCCACGAAATTCGATCTCCCGAGCACTGTGCGCCGTGTGATCCTCTATCTCGGCAAATGAAGACATCAATTTGTTGTTGCCAGTGGTTGGAGGGGGTCAGGGAAAAGTGGGGTTCCCGGTGGTGGTGCACCCTGCTCTACAAATGGTGGAATTATTTAGTGTTGGAAAACCGTGTATGGACTGTACCCACCGTGAAACCGCCCCGCCTAAACAGTGCGTTAACCGATGATTTACGAGGCGCTAGTTCCTGGTCCTGGTCCTGGTCCTGGCACACCCTTACGCTTTTGACAGCGAGCCTAGAAGCAACCCGGCGAAAAACCCTTTCTCGCTCCGCTCCATATACTAACGCGCCCATTGTCGATCGCCCCTGCTATCGTGCCACACATGCCCCGTATTTATTAAAAGTCGACCTCGTCCAAGATTTCCCTGGAAATGATCGTAAATCGTCGCTCAACACTCTGTCCTACCATCTCCATACCCACAGTCACATTTTACCGTTATCCTAACTGCGACTCTAACCTGCAAACGTTCGCACAAAATTAATAGATTAACAATGCCTGGTTTATTAATCTAATTATTATTAATATTAATCTTTATTAATCAATTTAACACTCAGACATAATTTATACGATTTTATAATTTAGTTAATTTGTGTATAAATTTGATTAGGTTTAATCTTAGTGAAAATTTAAATTCTGTTCCATTTGAACCCTGAGTGTAAATAACGTTATTTAATTACCTAGTCTCTGATTGTTTATTAAAATTTTCATATGTTTCCTTATGGGCTATAAAAAAAGTTAGGTGCACACTTAAAACATATGTGGAAAAAATTGTTGAATAAAATTATAAGTGATCCAGAGCATACACAGTCAAGTTTTTTCAAGAAGGTCTGCCATTCTGAGGGTTGATCAAACTGCTTTCCTTAACGAGAATTTCAGTTTATTTGGTATAATTTATATGTATAATATAAATATAAATATAAACTTTATAATATAATATAAACTCTATAAATACACAAAACCAGGATGAACATGCATATAATCGATAAATAGATTGTTAACGATTGACACATTGATAGACTGGCAAATACATTTATTATTTCCAACCATTACAATTTTACAGAGCAGTTAAACTGGTAAAAATATTATATAATCACTAGTCTATGAATTCGTGGTCATATTCATACAATTTAACATTAATGATCATAAAAATATGTGTGGCAAGCTGCACTTTATTAAAATCTTCATTTTATTGCTTAGTAATTATTCAACTTATTAATTTCATTCGATGCATTAAGAGTCTCTTTATGTCAATACAAATATACAAAGTAGGCCAGAAGTCACAATGTGATTGAAATTGAGCAATATAATAATTTTTTGCTTAACGTTGATTCAGGAAGCCAAGTTCGAAATCATTCGAAGTACAAACATTCAGCGATAATTTCATGCAAATTTCAATCCTAATCATTTCGATAATTCGCATCAGAGATACTCGTTTGCAACTGTCTCGTTAAGAAGTTACGAATCGACGTTGCAAACGCATACTTCCTCATTACGTTTCCGTAAGATAATAATTTTACGACAGGTCACTTACTGCGGAAACTATGCTCGAACTATCCGTATGTCTCGTTTGGAAAACCGAGTCCCCATAATGGTCATTATGTATTTATCGCAGTGGTCACGACAAGTTTCTGCGCCTCTCACAAGACTCGAGTTCCAAGTTAAGGCGATCGGATCCTCAGATAAGGGTTGAAAATTGCAGGTATAATGCCGAGGCATAATATAACGGCGACATAATAGCAACAATAACCGATTAGAGCATCGGACTCCGGTCTCGAATGATTCAGCGCGTTGCTCTTTTCACGAACCACTTTTATTCTTTACCCCTGTGCCCGCTTCTTTTCTTTACTTCCTGCCGATATCTAGATTACTATCTGTATTCTATTATTGCGTAAGTGCACGCTCGTCGAACACAGGTACCATAATCTCTGCCTTGGCCTGTCTCGTGATCACGGATACACAACCTTGGAACGTTCAACAGCTGTTGATCTCCCGCTTCGAATAAATAATTAATAGGCGTGCCAATGCGACGATATCTGCGCATTGTTCTCAACGATCCTGGCACATGGTCTTTGAAAAATTATTTTGGCAGAATGAGTATTTGATTCGAGCTGCTATATTGTTTAATTGCGACAGTAGATGCTCTTCAGAATTTGGCGTAGAAAAATTAATAATAAAATGAAGAAACATTGAATTCTATGATGTGGTCTATGTTTGTCTTTTTAAAGAATTTTTGCACACTTTGAAATTAAAGAAGGTTTAATTAAGAAGTGAAACAGAGGTTCATTAGCTTCGTAATTACGTCCAGAAAAATTCAAAATAAAATAAAGGAACATTGAATTTTGTGAAATTATGTACTTACTGGAATTAGCGTGGAATTAGCTTACTAGACAGCAAACAATTTTTCAATTTTTGTATCATGCCAATCAAACGCAATTTTTGAAAATAATATTTTAGCTATTCACTAGTTAACTAGTCGCTCTAACATTCCAACAAAATTTAAATCGCCTGGCCCAATCATAAAAAAATTATACCGTTTCGATGGATGCGTTATAATTGCTTGCGGGATCTCAAATAAATTTCAAAATCTCGAATTCTACAGTCGATTTCGTAACAGCTCGATTTCCGCAGGTACGAAAGACGCCCGCGAGTTTCCACGGGGTGATTAATGCCGTCGAGTCGATGATCAATTCATCGGAGGGGGGGAAGAAAACAGCGCAAAAAGATTGGATAGAGCGTTATGAATCGTAGCGTAAAAGAAGAGGAGCCTCGTGCAGGTGTGATGCGGACTCGCATGGGCCCCATAAAAGAACGTTACACGCGGAGGCGCGTACAAAAATACATCATTATGACTTATGAGTGGCATTATCGGCCATAAGAGAGCTTTACGAAGAACGAAGCGCGGGAAGAACGAGAAAGCAGAGGAGCGCGATGATATGTGCAGCGTAGAATTGCATATAAGATGCAAGTATAGGGGCGTACGTATCTACGGGTGCTATAATATATACGTCCTGCTCGCAGCATCAAGACGTTGCCCAATGACAATATATTATTACCCACCGCCCTTCTTTTTATTGTCGTGCCGGGCCACATCCCCTTCAACCCATCCTTCGCCCCTTTTCGCCAACCCACCACCTTTCCCCGTCTCTTCCCACCCCTCTATTATGATTTCGCCGAACCGAACGCGTTTAATTCCACTGTCAAATTTTGCGTTTCGATAAGTAGACGATACACAATTTGCTACTTTAAACATTTTTCCATTGTTTATAAATGGTTTATAAATAGCTAGAGAGATGATTTTCACTTGAAATCATTCCATACTCGCGCCTGAATTGAACGGTTCTCGTAAGATTGCGAATTTGTAAACATGTTTAAACAATGCTTACAGAGACGCTTTTAACGAAAAGCGTCATTTTTCTATAATATTTCCTTCGAAAGTTTGGGTGTCCGAGACAATATCTAATTGTATCATGCGATGGAACGCACATTTTGCTTTTAGAAAGTGAAAGAAAAGGTGGAGACATAAATTTCGCTTTCGATTTCCAAAATAATATCAAAGTCATAATTGTCACGTTGAAATCTGCGAATGGTTTTCGCGTCAAATTCATTTTTAGCATTTTGAAATTGTTATTTTTAAAATGTTTTGAGATATTAGAAACTTATTTCAGTTATGCATTTTTTCTTATTAGAAATTAAAATTATTATCTATTTCTAGATATATTAAAAGCATATTTGAAATATATATTCTTAAATATTGCGAACATATTTGTATTATATATTTTTAAATATTAAAAACATACTTCAGTTACATTTTTTTAAATGTTATAAACACATTTGTATTATATGTTTTTGAAAGATTGGGAACATATTTCAGTTGTATATTTTGAGATGTTATGAACACATTTGTATTGTATATTTTTAAATATTAGAAACATATTGCAGATACATATTTTTCAATGTTATGAACATATTTGTAGTATATATTTTTAAATATTAGGAACATACTTCAGTTATATATTTCTAAATACTATTACACAGAAACGTCTTTAAATTTCATATTCTTAAGTACTAGAAACATATTTCAATTGTATATTTTTAAATATCTGGAACACACTTCAATGATATACCTGTCATATCTTTCATATTTTTACGCTCGTCTCCCTTGTTTCCAATCATATCCCTGTCCGTGATTGTGCGAGCGAAGTACATATTACGCACGTAATCGTCCGAAAGATACCGTAGTCCTTTGTTTTCCGCGCTCGCCGCCGTGCCGAATTAATCTCGGAGATAATCTTGTCGATGCGCGGTGTAAACGTTTAGGTATTCCCTCTGCTCGTGGTTCCAAAGCGGAAAGATAAAACACCGATAGAGCACACACCTCGTTTTCGATTACGCTCACTGCGCGTGCAAACGCATCCCGCCGTCGAGTGCTCGTACGTCCAGCATATGTCTTTCCCTTCGTCGACGCTTGTACCCTCGCGTTCGAGAACTTGTGCCCTATCTATCTACCACACAGGCGGAAGACGAGCATTATTTACATCTTATCCTTGCTGTCTTTAACCCTTACAGCACCGAATAACGGCGTATCGCTGTTCGCTACGCTTTAAAGTATGTCGTTGTCTAAGTAAGTTGTCTCTGTTGTAAGTAATTAATAATATATTAATTTAATATTTAATTTAATAATATTTAATCAATTTAATAGTTATTAAATTTTCTCATTACAGTAGAACCTCGATTAACCGAATTAACCGAATATAACCTCGATCTATCATCTTCTTCTATTGTATTAATAATTTATTGGAAATAAAAAGAAATTAACTGCCAATTTTCAATTCGAATAATCGAAATTCTATTGCATCGAAGATCTTCTTCAAACTTTACTAGTTTTCAAAATAAACAGCTGAACTTTATTTCTCTCCAGACCGCAGATTTTTATGCAAGATAAACTTTGTCTGCATTCATTGCAATATACCATAGCTGTACAGACATCGGCGTTTATTTTTACTTATTTCAACAAGTTTAATTGAATTTTTTTCAATTTAATTAAAAATAATGAAACACAGCATTTTCGAACTCTTTGCATCTCACAACAAAAATACTTCTCCTACAACTTAGGTTAAAATGCTTGCGAAACATATTGCCGACAGAAACTGCACCCCGTGTGATCGATAAAAGACGCATACAAAATCGATCTTAAAAATAGATCGACACAGCTAAGTGGTTAAATGTTTCCATCGTTTTGCATTTGATTCACAGACTTTTCCCATAAATGCATAAAATCCATTTATCACAGCTGCCGCAAGGAACGATTCCAAAAGAACGCATTCGGAAGCGTCTAGCAATTTCTCCTCGGCTTTTCGATCGAGCTCCCTCGAGCCCATTTTTACCTGCAGCTAGAGTGATGTGCACACGCGTAAACAAAAAGGAGGACGCCGGCCGTTTGTTGCAGGATCTCGTAAAGCATCCCGGTATCAATGGACAGTTTGTTTTGCCGCGCGAGGAAAACATAAAGTACATTTGTCGGCTTGCTACCGATCGACGCCGCACCGGGGACTTTCGGGATCGCTACCTTGGAAAGAGATGCACTTTACGACATCGTGAACGGAAAAGCGACGTCGCATTATCCGGCACATTGCTCACATTGTGGTAGTTTGCTTTACGAGACAGCCGAGGAGCCGAGGCGACTCAGCTTCGATTACTTCCAGCTCCTTGACCGCATTTAACGTTTGTTTCTGCTCGCGGTCTGACCTTGCCTACCTTCCGAAAGCACGTCATTTTTCAGGGATGAAGGCATAGGGGTGTCGATCGGTGGGATAACGCTGTCGAGGTAGCCCGTCCCCGCGTTTCGAGTTGACAGTGCTCGCTTATTGATAAGAGAAGGGTGCAACGTTTCGTGTCAAACGAGAAATACTCCAAGTTGAAAATGCGGCTGCTTATTTAATCCTTTTTACCAATCTAGTCAAAGAACAGCTTTCCAAATAGTAAGATTATAATAGCGTTGGATTTAGTGTTATTATATTGCAGTCTTACGAAACGGGTCGAAAGACTGTGAGAATTGTAATTTGGAAATATTGTAAAATGGAATACAGAAACTAGCAGTAAGTAATATCGAACATATGTATATGTAACAACTTTCTATTTGCTAAATAAATCATCTGGTTTAAAGCATTAATAAATAAATAAATAAATGAATAAAGCATAAAATAAAGGGTATGAGACGATTTACTACTGCTTACTGAATTAAAATGTCAAAATAAGATGTTATCTACCAACTGCCAAATGACAGATAACTCTATGGAAAGTTCTATCTCTCTAAAGAGTCTATCTCGTTTTTATAAACCAAAGGGTGAAATCGTAAGAGCATCGTTCACTTTTAGGAATTCATGACAGAAAATCTGTGACAGGGTTGGTGCAGGACTAGACAACTTTGAAAATAGAGTAAACATAGCAACGAGACTGACACCAGGATCTCGAGAGAATTCGTTGTCACCGTGCTCATGGCAGAACATCCCTGGGGATGGCCGATGTCTCGGGAAGATAGGCGGTGTACGATTCAGAAGAGACCAGCCTCTGAATCCGCGGGTCACATAGTCCGCCATTGTAGCGAATTGTTCCATATAAACGGCGCGGACATTTCAAAAAGGACTGAGGTTGGCAATGATCGAGAGTGATGTATGGATCTCGGCCAGCGCCACGCGTTCGAGCTGTTCGGAGAATCGTGCGGATCCTCCTACTCCCTCCCCTTTCTCGGTCTCGCCGATAGTCGAAATTTCTAATTTCGATCTGGAATGGAAACCTCGATCCCAAGGGGCGCATCGATCCAGGAAACGGTCCTGAATTCGTGCTTCGACGTTCACCTTCCAGGATTTTTGAAAGATCAACCTGGAAACTGGACAACTGTTTGTGCACTATGTTGATGTTGAACATTTCCTAGCGAAATCTATTGGGTTCTTCTTTTTGGGATTTTCTTAGGTTCTGCAATCTTTTTTCAGCTCTGCGATCTTTTCGTTGACTTTACGATTTTTTCCTAAAGTGGTCATACGATTTTATTTTGGGTTCCACAATTTTTGCCTAATTTCTACAAGCTTTTCTTGTGTTTTACAATGTTTTCTTTCAAGTTCTATCACTTTTCCTAAATTCTACAATTTTATCTGTAGCTCTACAATCAATTACTTCAGTTCTATAAGCTTTTTCATAAATTCTACAAATTTTTTCTACGTTTCACAATGTTTTCTATTGTTTTACAATTTTTATAAAGTCCTCAATTTTTTCTCTAGTTCTACCAGTTCTTTCCTGGATCCCACTTTCCCCTAAGTTCGAGCAGTTCTCTTTCAGAGTTCTACTATTATTTCTCCAGTTCCACCATTTTTCCTCAAGTTCTACAAATTGCTCCTCAAGTTTCACAAGCTTTCCCTGCGTTCTACAATTTGTTCTTTAGTTCTACAACCTTTTTATTAATTCTACATTTTCTTCAGTTTAAAAATTTTTCTCGAACTCCACAGTTTTCCCATAAATTCTACGACCGTCACTTAAGTTCCACAAGCTCCTTTTATGTCCTCATACTACCTCTGATATCACGGGACTCGCAAGATTTGAAAAGAGAAGTTCAGATGGATTTTGAGATACGTAGCTATTTCTATGCAACTTGGCCGAAATGAAAGCTGGAAGTGTCTACTTTATGACAGGATAGATTAGATTGCGATAGAATGGCGAGATCATTTTGAAAAATGAAGAGGAATCGACCTCTGACGTCATGGGGTTTATAAGATTTAAAAGGAAAAGTTCAGATGGATTTCTCGAGATACGTTCCCGTTGACCTATTCCTATACAACATAGCTTACATGAAAGCTGGAAGTGTCTACTTTAAGACAGGGCAGGTTAGGCTGAAATTCGTTCATGGCGGCAACTGCACGGTATAGTAAATTCTCTCTAGCTTGTACACAAAAATGGACAATTTGGGAAGTGGAGATACGATTGTTCGATTACGTTTATGCTATTTTATAGTTACCGATTATCTCCTCTTCTCAAATTGTCCATTTTTGTCTCCAAGTTGAGGGTCAATTAGGGAGAATTGATTGTACTATATTTTTCTTCCAAGAAACGGACTCATTGCATAACCGAATATTTATAATTCATCGAAACGTTTCTTTGTGATATCATATCTAACTGAAAGAGCAGTTAAAAGTGTCGGGGGTTGCGTCGGTATTCTATAGATGGCGACCGTATTCCCGCCGAGCTAAAACTGCTCGACGAAATGAGAAGATGTTTACCCAACTCGCGCTCGCAGCGAACCGTTCCTCGGCCATTTAATTAAGCAGGACTTCTCGCCCGAGCGAGTGGTGTTCGCCCGCGAGCGAGCCGGTTGTCAGGATTGTGACACGGGAAACAAAAAGTGTGATGCGTCGAACGGATACGCGTGTCAGGATAATGAGACTCGGCCGGTTTCAACGTGGCCTACCGGTATTTAAACGCGTATGCGTGCGGAGGAGGTGGAACTGGTCAGCATGGCCGCGTTTCCTGGACGCCTCTATTCAATTTTCTAAGCAGCAAAATGCCGGGTACTCCGGATCGAAGCGTAATCGTTAGCACGCGGGAAGGGGAACGAGTTAATTCTAGGCCTGTCTTTCTGTCTGTCTCGAATTAAAAAAATGAAAAAAGGTAACACCCTTCTCTACCCGCACTCGCGCCGCGACCGGCCGCTTTCGCGAGCTAAAACACAGGAAGCCGTCCGCCATACACCCGTGGTCTTTCAACACAATGAAAATGGGCAAGGTGAAGGTAAACATGACGGACAAGCGTTCCATTTCGACGCTGTTTCGTCATTCTAATTTTGGAGCGATTTACGCTCGCGCGTTTCTCTTGTCTACGGGATAATTAAACTACAATATTTATGGGGAGGCGCTCTCGGATCGATGGGGAAACGCGTCATGCTTGTTTGTCGTTCACGGTTTCTCGAAATGTGGCGAGACTGTTCTGATCCGAACGTTGAGAATGTTCGTTTTTGCAATAAACAACAGCATTTCGAAACGAACAGGCACCTCCCGTTGTGAACAAAATTCTGCTCGAAATATTGCACTTTTCATTCAACGAAATATCTATTCTTGTGGAATCTTTATTTTTTGTAACTCTTAACTTTTGATAGTTTGACTGCCATGCTACAAACATTTTATAAAATTAAAATAATAATAAAGTGGCATAGCATCAATTACTTCTTAAACATTTTCATGTTTTGCGAATATTGATGAAATTAGAAAATTATAATAGATTACATTGAATAAATTAATTTTTAAATTATGTGTATATGTGTTACATATGCTTCGTTTGAAATAGTAATTTATTTCTGTATTACGAACAGTGTTACCGTACTTGCACTTTGTTATTTGCTACAGACTGCAGCGATACTGGCTAAAATCAGCGGATTCATCGATCATCGACGACTCTCTTCGACGGACAATACCGTCAAGGTTGTTTTGGCAGTGGCACGGTAGGCGGGTTCTACAAGTGAATAGACACCCGCAAGACGGAGGTGTAACTGATCTTGTCTAGTAGGATAACTCACTATGTTTTTGTGAGTATTCGTACGGGTTCGCCACCCCTTCGTTCAAAGATACGGAACACTTGATGGATCAGCGATCTGAATCCGTGGAACAGAGATCTACGTGATCTTAGAAATGAAAGCACTAAGTGCACAAGAATGGACGATGATCCGTCTTTGTAATTTTTGTCCATTGATCTCTACGAAGCGTACCTTGTCAGCCGTGCAAACAAATTTGTACAACAAATTTTCTGTTGCTCGTCCAAGTTCAGATGTGTTTCATTTCAGCGCTGCATCCAGCAGGTGTTCAACTAGTTTTTAACACTAATCCTACTCAGCTGATTAAAATAATCGATTTCAAACTTTTTATTTTAGGACTAAACCTATCGAGCGCTAAAAGTGACTGACGTAACGTTTTCAGTGACCATAATTGTTATGATTAATAACTATTATAACTACTGTAATTAATAACTATTATAAATGTCATAATTAAAAGCTTTTATAAAAGTGATAATAAATAACTGTTACAAATGTCATAATTAATAATTGTTATAACTGCTATAATTAATAACTATTATAAAAGGGTAGGTGAAATACATACATATAAAGTCAAGGTTATGTCATCAAATTATTTTTGATGTATTGATATTATTAAATAAAGAAATATATTTTTATATAACTCCTGTTTCTTACGAAAGAAAAAAATGGACACAGTCAGGTGTCCTATAATGAACTAATTTGTTCGAAAATCTCATTCGTTATAGGATACATTGATTGATAGCGAAATCCTTAACGAAAATGTAATCCGCGTCATTGTTTACAAGTTATTAACGAAAAACAGTGACCAATGAGAGGCGAGCTTGGCTAATGCGAGGCGGTCCAGCCAACGAGCGCACGAAGCCCAGTTCTGCGCATTGGTCAGTGTTTGTTGTTAATAACTTGTAAACAAAGCCGCGAATTGCATTTGCGTTAAAGAAAAAGTTACTTCGAGTGACCTCAGGAATCCTTGATTTCTCGATTGCGAGTGACTTTTGGGACACCTTGTAGTTTTTTTTTATAGATGCGACGTCGAAGAAAATACAGAAGAAAAAGAATACGAAGAATTTTCTCGACATTTTCTCGAAACTGTGAATGCGCTTAAAAAATGTACGAAATAATCTATAGATTGTTCGAATCGCTGCAGCGTATGTACTTACGCTATGTTACATACATTACTATATCTCTCACAATTTAACTAGTATAGTATCGCGTTATGTGACACGATAACTATGCGTCTGACAGAAAAATATAGTGCTGTTCGGTACTCGAAAGCTCGATAATGACAAAGTACGACTGTTCGTCGCAATGTTACTGCCGGCTTCATGTCGCTCCTGCCTTTGTTGTCAAATTGTTATACAATCAATACGTGTACATAAATCCCTTTATACACGGGCACTTTAGTTCTACGTTATAAGATAGCGCGCCGAGTTTTCGATCGATCGATGACCGTATGAATAAAAAGTTCACGGGCGGTGTAAGAATAGGTATGAGAACAATAGCGTTTAAGTGCCTAGCTGTACACAACTGTCACTGGACGAAGAAACTGATAAATAGTTCAACACGATGGATACACCGCGCTTACTTTCATCCGTTCTTCCGGTTTATCGCATTTAGTATTTGTGTTGCTCGAGGACAGGTTTCACGTAGTTACACCAGGTGAGCATTGAGAGCTGAGAACGCGACATATAAATCGAGACATTAAAATATCTATTAAGAATTATCGCATTGAATATGTCTAATGTTTGATCGGTCTTGAAGTATTTAAGATAGAAAGATAGAACGACATAAGTTGAGGCTTTAAATTGTCTACATAAAATTATTTCATTTAATATTTGTACTGCTTGATAAATTCTGAAGTGTTATGTTAAGCATATTAAAAAATAGAGCGACACAATTTAAGACGTCAAATTGCCGGTACAAAATTATTACATTTAATATTTTTATTGCTTGATCAATCTTGAAGTAGTTTAAGTTAAGCATTAAAAAATAGAACGATACAATTTGGGACGTTTAATTGTCTACACAAAATTATTTCATTTAACATCTTTATTCCTTGATCAATGTTGAAGTATTTCAGTTAAGCATTTAAAAATAGAACGATACAATTTGAGACGTTAAATTGTTTACATAGAATTATTGCATTTAATATTTTGTATTGCTCGATCAATCCTGAAGTATTTAAAACAAGCATTAAAAGATAGAACGACACAATTTTTTCCAGAAGTTAAATTGTCTACACAAAATGATTTCACTTAGCATTTTAATTCCTTGATCAATCTTGACGTATTTTAGACAAGGGCAACAGTAGAAGATAAGAACAATGTAGATCAAGATATTAAATTTTAAATAAAGATTATGCCAATATAAGAACCTACTTTACTAACGTATAGTAATTTTAACAAAAATTACTGGTATTTTGAAATTACGATGTACCCCGAATAAAAAGTACAAAAAGTATGTATCGATCTAATTCTAAACAAATCCATTGCATTTTATTCTCAGTTAGTGCACAAAATAATAGAAGCATGGAAAATGAAACTTTTTGTAGAAAACAAAATAGAAATACATTGTTGGGGGTCACTTATGTTCTCAGCATATCACTCACGGGTGAAGGTGTTGCAGCGTAGAAATAATTCAAGGAACACTTAAAGCTGATTGGTATCTGCCATACTGATACTATATCTTATAGTATCAACTCTTAACTGGTACGCTGATATTCACAAAAATAACGAATACGATTGGAAACATGATGTATCCCGAATAAAAAATGCAAAACAGATGTGCCAATCTAATTCTAGGTAAACTATCTGTTCTATTTTATTCCTATTTCTAGCCAAAGTTAGCTGAAGTATGCGACAATGGTATAATGTAAAGCTTGTTGTCTTGTCGACGTAACGTCAGTGCATGTTGTTATTGATTTTGTGGTCTGTTTTGTAAGCTGCATACGTTTATTGTTTCATTTCCAATGTTAATGTCTATTACAGTGTCTTTGTATTTACCAAAGACGACTTGTGTATGTTTTTTTATAACAATGATTAACGTTTGTACGCAATCATGACATTGGAGAATTATTTGTTAACGTGTGCATGCAACGATGGT
Organism: Megalopta genalis; assembly: GCF_051020955.1. NCBI lineage: Eukaryota > Metazoa > Arthropoda > Insecta > Hymenoptera > Halictidae > Megalopta > Megalopta genalis. The sequence goes on from NC_135014.1 coordinate 19,565,412, forward strand.
CTTGGAAAATTGATTGCAAAAAGTTTGCGTGTAATGATGTCCTTCGATGATTAGTTACTAATGTTTGTATGCAATGATATTTTTAACACGTTCAGCGCTGACAAAGTCAAAGCAATGGACCAATAATAGAACCGAAACTAGAAAATTAAAATTTTTCGTAGTGAATGATAATGAATTTGGCAATAGCAACATGCGTTAGGACTGAAAAATTGAAAGTAAAGCAATGAAACAGCGTCGAATAAATTAACATTAACGGAAAAACTCAAATTTGTTGAAACAGTAGAAATGAAGAACGCTGTCTTATATTTTTCGAACAGAAACGTGAAACAACGTTAATTTAATTAATGCAAAATTTAAATTAAATATACTGTCATGCTTACTACCTATATTAAACTTCGTTTCATGTTTTTCCTTGCATTGCTTTACTTAAAAATACACCACCGATCGAGGGTTAATGTAGGTTATACAAATTTTGTTATTACTCGATTGAAGAGACATCCTAGTCAAGTTCAGTTTGTTCGAATATAATACAATGAAAATGAATGTTCAAAATTGGTGACAAATTGACGAAAAATGTTACTCGTATGTGACCGACGGCGGCGCTCAGCGTGTTAGAACGACGTTCGTTAACGTTTGTATGCAATGATGCTCTTGGAAAATGATTTGCTAACATTTGTATACAATGATGATCTCGAAAGGTTTGTGGAAGAAATTTTTGTGGAAGAAATTTTTGTGGAAGAAATTTTTGTGTCAATTAGGGAGAATTTATTGTATTAAGCTATCAAGGATGACGCAAAAGTCGTGGTTGCTTTGCCATTTATTATTATTTCTTCCCTTCTTAGCTTTTTATTTTTTCATGCACTGCGATATATTCGGAAAATCTTTACACAATGTGTGCCGTTTGTTTTGAGTATTTTATGTATTATTATAAAAATTACCCATACATACGAGAACGTGAAAGCCCGTACGCTGCACAGACACTGTCCTCGAGGCTTCACTAATATGAGATATAAAAAGAATAATTGAAAAAGACACATGATTAATCCCCTACAAGCCAAAATTTTTATATGGGTTTGAAATAATTAATGTAACTTGAAACCAGTGAGTGTAGGAATACAATTAAAGCCAGCCGATTTATATTTTTATTAAAACAATTACAAAATTGACAAAAATAACAAAAATAACATATTTCCGAATAAAGAAATTCATCGATAGACGTCCCATAGAAACGTGTTTATAATTTTCGTAACCATAGAAGAAAAAATCGGGAATCATTTTGATTGGTAGCTCTAGCGTTAAGGGTTGGAAATACTGTCATTTCACGTTCAATAAACGCATAATCGAAGAACATCTTGAGTCAACAATCAACTCAGCTCCCACTAGGACACTGAAACATTCCCCAAAATTCTTCTCACCTACATAAACACAGCCAGCGAACGCTCGCCAACATGTCCTATTGGCATGATCAAAGGAAACACTTCACCGAGATCGATCTCTTAAAATTAGGGTCGCCTTGCACCGCTGCAAAAATCATCAAACAAAAGGATTCCGAACCGGAGGGTGAAACAGAAGCGTCTTGAGAACAATCGCCGTAAATTCCCAGCACGTCGGTCCGATGTTTTCGTAGTTGGGCCCTCATTTTCGGAGCTTTTGACTCCGCGGAGGCCATCTGTCCCCACTCGCCCATCCCCGTAGGTCCTGGGACGTTATTCCCGAAGAAGACACATACACGCGCGCGCGTCGACGTCACAGTGGAAAACGAGCGTACATCGAAAAGCGTGTATGATTTAATGTTACGCGTCGCGCCCCCCAGTTCCCGGTATAGTTGTCGGCAACATACTTCGCGAGGAACCCCCACGGTGCCCGCAAGGGGTAGGGGACCGTGTCAGAAACCTGTGTCAGGCTTCGACCGGGGGCGAGGGACATTGTGTTACAGTTACATATTTATCGCGTAACAAATAGACGCACGGTGTTATGATACCGCGGTGCTATACCACCGACTGGTTCACACTGTACGCTATCAACACGCGAACCAACGAGGGAGCAGCTGCCGCCGCTGCTGTTTTATTATACCGCCACTGGCTGTCCCGTTTGCTTCTCGCGTACTCTCATTCAGCGCTGGGCAATATTTATGCGAAGAGAACGATTCAAGAACTGTTTTCCACAGGGGCCCGAGATAATAGCCGTTCTGACAAATTTTTCTGAAATAATCGATGCGAGAATCGCGTTTCTCGTCCAAGTCGAGGACTTTTAATCGCGAATTGTTAAAGTGATCTCGCTGTTTAGTAAACTTTGTGTGCAATGATGCTCCTGAAAGTTATTAGTTACTAATGTCTGTATGCAATGATACGCCTGAAGTATAATTTACTGGCATTTGTATGCAATGATGTTCTTGGAAAATTATTTGCTGACTAAATGGTCCCAGAGAATTATTTGCTAGGATTTGTATGCAATGCTGTTCGTGGGAAATTTTTTTCGATCGTTTGTATGCAATGATGCTTTGGGAAAAATATTTGCTAACGCTTGTATGGAATGATATTCTTGAAAGATGAAGAATCTTGATGAAGAATGATATTCTTAGATACCAACGTTTGTATGACAAATTTTTGTGAAATGAATCGGTAAGGAACTCGTGTTTTTTATTCAAATTGAAGATTATTAATCGTGAAATGTAAAAAAAGACATAGCAAAAATCATACATCCACACATGCATAATGCAAAATTTTGATATAAATTCGAGATAATTGATATAATTTGAGACCAATGAATGTAGGAACGTAACATTTACATACCTATAAATTAACAACAGATTTTCAATTTTTGGAAAACAAAACAAAACAAAATACCGTATTGTGGTTAACAATGTAATTAAAGTAAAAACACTGCATAAGTATTCGTTGCTCAAGCTAGAATTTTGCTGTAATTGCCTTCTAATGGCAACATTGAGGTGATAGTAGACAGATGAATTGTTAGTTTATGAGCGACTGGGCAGTTTGACGGAGACAATGATTCCGCAGTACGAAAATAGTGGAATAATCGAATATAATTAAATTATATGTTCACTTAATTATTATTACTAACCTTGACTGTTATAATTCTGAACAGATGAATAATTCTTATGTAATGGTTTTCCTCCTACATTTAAATTAGCATCAATTTGTATAATTTAAGTATTATTTTATTGCATAATACATCTAAATTTTAGTACACATTTGTGCTATTAACTATAATTTCATTGCACAACAGCAGAATACATTTAAATTATTCAATTTGGACGATGATTTCAAAGTGCGTAGATAATATAATCTTCTGTGTTAATTTATAAACAAGTTTGATGTAATATAATCTAATATGTTTCATATAATCAAATTGTAAATTCATCAAACAAACATTCTAATTCCCAGCTGTTGCAGTTTTCGACGAATTTTTAACCATTGTTTTCATAATATTTGTCTTTTAATGGCGTCTTTTTAGTACGTATTGCAAAATCGAATAAATAACGAACGCAAAAAATCCTCGTAGTATATTTCCAATAATTGATCTTGTAGACATTTCCGGACGTCATACTTCCGTATCGATTTTATGATTGCTGTATGCGGCCGAAGTTTCTACGTAGTATATCACCACAAGTGTACATACTACTTTATTTAAATAATAACATTTAATAACGTTTAATAACGTTTTTCCGTGATATCCTATTCCCTTCCGCACACCTGTGCGAGATTACTATTTCATACTTACGCACAAAAGATCAACGAAACTATGAATCTATCCAACCTATAAAACTATTTAGACAGAAGCGAGACGTGAATGGTATTTATTCGATAAATCGGATTTCTCGAAGGGTTATAGACACACGTTGCGCCGCATGCGTTCCCCGCGAACGTATAAAGAAATATAATTCCACGCCTTGTCAGACTTATCCATTTCTCTTCTAATAATAGATCTAGTTTTTTGCCAGCATTGTGCGTGGAATCCTCGTGAAAGGATCACGCGGACCGGCGAGAATAGGTTCAACCAATGTAATCTTATTGAATTGACTCGAGACTTTTGGGAGATCAGATTTTTGAACTTTCTCGGAGAAACTCTAGATTTTCTGCACCTTGCAGGCACAATACAATTCAGCCACACTTTTTTTCGAAACCCATCGAAGTCTAAAAGGTTTCTTTAATAATTTTCTATTTGACCTTTCCAATCAAACTTTGTCAACTTTACAAGTACAGGTAGCTTTCCTACAACACGGCATCCTATAACGCTGTTCCGTTCTAACACGACAAGAAAATTACAAAAATTTTTGTATGACAATGTACTTATACAGCACTGGATAGCATGATGTTTGTTTAACATATAATTAATAACAAATTACCTTAAAATAATGACGGGAAAGAATAATGAACTATAGCGCTTGTACATGAAAATATAATTATTATAATTAAGGATAAATAAACATATACCCTTCCACTGAAAGAAGCCGAAAATTCAAAAGGCTGAAATGACCTTGTAAGAACCAGCAAACAAACCAAAATTACAGATTTTTTTAAAGAGAATAGAAGATACAAAAAATATGAATTAAGAAGAAGATTCAGAAAGTGAAGGAAATATCGTTCAACCGAAAAAAACGTTCTCGTTTGATTATTACTGAGCAGTAACGAGGAAGAAATTTATTAAATTAAGGTTACATTAAGTGAAAATAATATTTTTTGTTTCCTTTTCTTTTTGTATTATACATACATTTATATTTTTTGTAAAAGTTAATTTGATTATATGGAATTAAAGAAAAAAGTGTGTTTTTAATAATACGGTTAGATAATTTGGAATTGTTTCGATTATTACTTGTTTTTTCTTTTTTTCGTGACAGCGTGATCGATTTTTAAATTTGTAATCTTATTATTATTATCATTCCTATTATTAATATTTCTACTACTACTACAACAATTATTATTATTATCATTATCTTTATTTTAGCGTTGCAGCCATGAAAGGACTTGTTCATGAATCTCATTGCCTCTTTCACTTTCTCCTATTAAAACCTAAAACCTATCTAAAGCCTATCAGTATTATATTGCATTATATCCTGTTATATTATATTACATTACATTATACCGTCCTGCGTTACACTATACTATACTACACTACATTGTTTTCCTTAATCTATTTTTTGTCAAATTATTTTTAACTTAAACTATTTAATTTATTATTTGATATTTTCCATTTTTCCATCGGATCCCCTTTGCGTATAAATATTTATATAAATCTTTTCGTTTACAATATGGCCACTTAGTTGCATGTTTATTTTTCGTTTCTTCTTGCCTCATTTCACATAGTTTTATTAAAACTTTATTAAAACGTCAGTGATTTTTTTGCCTTATTTAAACCATTGCTATGATGCTTCATTTAAATCACTTATTTTTTTTTTGTGTTCGTAAAATTAAAGACAATTTAGGATATGTTCTAGACATGTTCCTCCTGTAATTCGTTTCTATTGTTTCAAGCGTATTGCAACTGTGTATAATTTATTCAACTACACGAAATTAATATTTTTCAGACATTTGTACACGTTGTGAAATGATTTCGAATAATATCAATGCGAAAGTACTGCTCCTCTAATTTGTCTTCAACAATTTCACCGGGCACAATAGAGAATTACCATGGGCACTCGATTTACAAACGGACACGCAAGCACCACTCGTCCCTTTCCACTAAGATTACGATTCAAGACAGGATTTCTAATTCATGGTTAATCGAGGGACGTTTTTCCGTGGCGGTGACAAGCGCGCGTTCAATCGAGCATAATTTCTTCTCGGGCCGCGTCACCGGTGAATTCAAATTAATCAATTATGCCCGTGTTAACACCTTTGCAGGCTCGCCTGCGTTTTCAAGTCTCGGCGGGCTAGTTACCTGAAACGATTCTTCACGGGCCCTGGCTTCTGCAGTGCCGTGAGGCGATCGTGGGACTTTTCGGGGTTCGCAGGTAGCCGATCTCGCGGATGAACCTCACTCTTTTCAGCTTTGAAACCCTCCTCCTCGAGAACCGCACGCACTCTTGGCTGCTCAAGATCGACCTAATGGAATTACACGGACCCGAGGGGATTATTTGCGGGCATATTCCATTAATTATGGTCTTGCTGGCAAATTCTTACTAATGCACTATCCGACAATTTTCAATGTTTCCGGTCGTCGGACAGTGTTTAAACTGTCTTGCAAGAATTGCTGTTGTTCAGAGAATTTTGCAGAATTTATTGAAAAACTTAGCACAGAATTTAGGAAAGAATTTAATAAATAATTTAACAAAGAATTTAGTAAAGAATTCGCAATGGGTTTAAAAAAATATTTAGTAAAGAATTAAACAAAGAATTTAGTAAAGACTTAAACAAAGAATTTTGTATAGAATTAAATAAAAACATTAGTGAAGAAATCAATAAAGAATTTAATATGGAATTTACTGAAGCTTATGCAGTTGAATTTGCAGAAGTATTTCCAGAAGAATGTAAAACAGAAATTTAGTAAAACAGAATTTTTGAGAGAACTTGCAGAAAAAATTGCGAAAGAATTTGCAGAAGGATGTACAGAAGAATTTGTCAAAAAAGTGTTCGCAGAGCGATTCGCGAAAATAATTTAGTAAAGAATTCGCGGTGCAAGTTTGATGATATTTACGTGTATGATGTCGGATGACGTGAAGCATAATAGCGGCGTTTGATAATACGGAACCAGGGGCGAATAATATAGCGTAAAGAAGGCGAAGGGTGGAACATTGTAGAAGAACGACGCCCTGGTTTTCATTTCTGAGGACCCGTCCCTTCGATCGGTTTCTTCGTCATTTACGTTGCCCGGGAATGACAACTGCACAATCACAGATATGACATCTTCGCTTCGGGAACATGCTTCGAGGGATCGGGCAGATGGATATTTAATTTTTGACGGGACCCGAATTTTTCATGGGTTCAACGAGGGATGAAACATTCATCCTTCGAGAGATCGCATACGTTCTAGAGCAATCTTACGTTCAACAATACTCGTTCTTGAATCAATTCAAGAAATTATGGAAGCATTCGAAATACCATTTGTTATTTAACCGAGTGGTTATGTATTTTTCATAAGGAAATTTTTAGACGACTTTTGTCAAGTGTTTGTTAGTAGAAGAAATTGGTAACCAGAAATTGGTAACAGTTTGAACAACTATTTATCGTTTATTAACTCGGGTCGAAATGAAATTTTTATACTGTGGTTGGATAATTATAATTGGTACTGATTTTACTTGATAAAAAACGTTTATACAATAATCTATGTTGATAGTAATATTTTATTAATTTATTAAACATAGTATTAAGATATAAACGCTTCTACATTAATTTATAACACGGGACTGCGATTACCGGGTCTTTTCGACCCGAAGTATTTAAATCGCCATCTTATCACTCAATTTTAGGCAATCAAATAAATCATTATTGCACTCGGAATAATAAAAGAATAAAAGAAGTATCTTTAAAAATATGTTTTGAAAAATTAATGAATAAACCTGAGAATGTTCAATTGTAATTGAAGTGCCAATTGTATACTCCTATTGCTGGAAAATTAACACAAAAAAACTCCACACTCATCCCTGTTTATTTTTATTAAACTTTATCGATAACAATCACATATTCAAAACTAGTAAAAATAAACTAGTTACTGAGACCGTAAAATGAACTAGTTACTTAACTCTAGTCACTGAACTACTGAAATAAACTAGTCATCTCACTGGTCAAAATAAATTAGTTACGTCACTAGTTAAAATAAACTAAACACTTCATTAGTCAAAATAAATTAATTACTTCACTAGTCACAATAAACTAGTTACTTAACTAGTAAAAATAATTCACACTCACACACTTGCTGACGCAATTTCTGCATACTGTACGAAATGCAGAAAATTAATTACCGCTCCTTTGCTTGTCACAGAAGGGCTTGTAAAAATGTCTCGTACATTATGCACCCATACCCTCCCTAATTCCCTACCTACACAGACGCACCTATGCACCTACGCACTCGTAAATTTCATCTACGCGATTATACACAGTTTCCTGAACAACGGAAAGCTGCAGACTGGATTGTCGGACGAACGAAAAGGGTTGTGGCTAACCACGCCAACAACGTCGACGCATAACACCGACGACGATACCGAGAAAGATACGGTAAGTTTGCCAATTATACGGATTAGAGGACTTCTCTGACTCCCACCGTCTCGGTGATACAGGGTTTTCATCGTTCTTGCAAACAAGTGTGACGTTTTAAACCGCAAGTTGATTTATTGCCCCTTGTCGGCAGTGTCTTGTAACGGTTCCTTTTCCGGGTTTAGGGACGAACTGCAATAAATTTTCTTCGACTCTCCCTCAGCTTGCAAACTAAAATGAAAGATTTGGTAAGAGGGGATGCGATTGGTTGAGCCCTCGCAGCTCGTTTTTACAGTTACTGATAATCGGCAACTGTAAAAGCGAGTCGCGAGACTGTATTTCCTCTTCCCAAGTCGTCCATTTTCATTCCCAAGCTGAGGAACAACATGAGAGAAATTACTGTATAGAGTGAAATTTCACTTCGACGATGTTCTCTGAAAATCATTTACCAGTTACAGTAATTTCTCCCTAATTCGCGCTCGGATTGCGTACAAAAATGGAAAATTTAAGAGGAGATCGATTATTCGAGCCTTGCGTCTCGTTTTTATAGTTGTTGATAATCGGTAACTTTAAAAACGAGCCGCAAGGCTCGAATAATCGTATCTCTACGTTTATATGTAGATACATTACATTTTCCGCAACTTCGGTTATTTTTGTCATTCAAATATATCCTATTAATACTTCCGCTTCAAAGATTATTCGAATAATTTATTGGAGATATTGTTTAAATAAAATTTTATTCGAACAACTTATTCGAATAAAAAATGTCGAACTCTGCCTGTACGTCGCTTCTGCGGTTAAAATAGCATAGCGTCTGTTGGGTATGGAACGAATCAAGAAAGATTCGGTTTATCTAGCGGGCCCTAACGAAAAACTGTCCGGTCACGACCTCGACAAAAGAGATTTTCCCGGGCGACGGGAAAGGCGTGGCAACCGCCGTCCTGTAAATGTGGTTTTAACAAGAAAACGGGCAATAAATCCGCTAATGAGTGTTGTACGCGCAGGCGCTAATCTATGCAACCGCAACGCTGCTCCGCCCTGATTCTTTTTGAATGGACGCCGAGACAGTCACTAGGGTCTCTTTACCCTTCCAGGAACCACGCCACGAGTTCTCATCAACGAGGGATTCACGTAAACACCGTAAACCAAGACTGGTAACTACTCGAAGGTTATTGAGGATAGGTATTAACCGCGGGGGAGAGTCTTGTTTCTGCTCCGAAGGATTTTCCTCTCGTCCTTTTCCGTCCTTAATGCTTTATTTTAATGCGGTTTTATTGGCCCTAAAACCACGCCCATCTGTCCCTCGGCATAAATAATAGCGCGGTCTTGCGGTCGTTGCAAATTCAATCTTGACATATTACATGCGGGTCAGTTATTAGTACCTCTCTAGAAATTTACTGTTATAAATTTTCTTATATATTTGGAAAAGAAGCCCCCTTGAAAATGTTAAATATTCTCTGAAAAGTGAATTTTTGAACAAATTCACTGGTTTTAATAATTGTATTAAACTGTATTAATAATTAAAATATTATTTACTGTTCTCAAAATGTAAAGGAAACAGAAAGTTAATATATGTCCTAGATACAGATGATATCTCGCACTCATTATGTAAATAAATAAGTTCGGCAGGGGCGATTCGTCTTTTTTCTACGAAGTCTGTAAGAGAATGAACGTATTGCAATCAAAAGTATTCTAAAATATATATCTTAGTTATCATAGGTATATAGTGTACGATTTATTTAACTATAATACAATACAAATTTGTAAAAATAATAATTATCTTTTGTTTCTTCGTGAAGTATGGCATGCCATGAGCTGGTAGGCTAAGACGAATACCCTCATTGTCTTAATATTTATTTATATCAGTACTCGATATTTAGTATTTATTTATTTATATTATTTGTGTTACAAAGGAGCAGAATTTTTTGTCTTGTATTTTAAAAATGTTACTTTATTCAGATTTTGAGGACAATTATTTCTATTAACCGTAATTTTCTAGATATACAGGGTGTCCCAAAAATGTCTCGTAATCCGGAAATGGCGGCTTCCTCGGATCATTTGAAGCAGCTACTTCCTTTACAAAAATTTTCTCCGAGGCACCGTTAACGAGTTATTAACGAAAAACAGTGACCAATAAGAATCGAGTAAGGCTGACGCGAGGCGGCCCAGCCAACCAGCACGAAGCCCAGTTCCGCTCATTGGCTCGGTCGTCTCGCGCCAACTGAGCTCGCCTCTCATTGGTCACTGTTATTATCATTTCTATTTTTCATTGCAAATAATACTTGCAATAGTACTGTCAAATAGTTATTTCTTATTTTCATTGCAAATAAAATTTGCCGTGCTACTCATTTCGAGGAAAATCAATTTTCTCAAAAAACTGAATCGACTGATTCGATTTCCAATCTCACCAATACAATTACAGTTCGTCTACTGCATATTTTAATATTATTTAGAAATTATAAAAACGTGGGTGGTTCGAATAATCATATCTCCTCGTACCAAATTGTCCACTTTCGTTTGCAAGCTGAAGGTAAATTAGGGAGAATTTACTGTACACACGATGCAAAATATTTTTCTATGTATGTACACGACGTAGTTTTTTACACGATATTATTGTACACGATTTCGTCTGAAACAAAACCACCGTGTAAAAACAGAAATTAGTGCGCACATTTTAGTTTCCAAACGTGCATCTGCTTTTAATCAAAGCGTCGAATCGGAAATTATGATTTAGAAAAAGTAAAATGTGCCCGGTATTAGGCGGTCCTACCCTAGCGCGGGAACTTTTGGCGGGGATTGTATGTGTTCGACAAGGTGTTTCGTAAAACGCTGAGTCCCGCAAACCGATAGGAACCCTGTAACGTAATAGTTCGCCTGTGTGCTACGTTTTCAAGATCGAGGAGGGAGACGGCGCGAAAGACGCGGAGCAGGACTATAGTCGGAAGAGGAGATTGCCAAGGAGCTCGGTAGAGGGAGAGCGAGGGAGAAGGAGAGAGCGAGAGAGGCTCGGTGAATGCCGGAAGAAAAGAAGAGAAGGGTGGAAAGCGGTCCCGCCCGATTTGTGCACCTCGCCAGGGAGATACGCGTCTGATTCGTCGGTCGGAATTGACGGAGGCGGCGCAGACAGGTACCATATCCGGTATGGGTTGGGTTACCGTTGCTCTCCTGCTCACCCTCATCCTCTTCATTGTCTTCTTAACTCGGATATAACTGTGTATACCTGCACACGCACACAAGCGCGTCTCCATGCTGCCCCCAGGTATTCGTCGAACGCGCACGCCGCACGCCGCACGCCTCGCTCGCTTCGGATTAATTCGAATTTCATTTAGTCGGAGACCGAGCATTTCGTTTTCGTGCTGGATTGCATACGGCACTTTTTCGATACACTGAATGGTGCATTTGAAATGGATATTTTTCTTTTGGACGGAATCGATTTTCAAAATAAGGGAAGAAATTATTTACTTTCAGCTGGGCAAATCAGTCTTTTAATAGATATTTTATCGATAGAGTATCTGCAATTGACGTTTTAGTATAATGTTGATTTAATTTGTTGATAATTGTCGATCGAAGCCGCGTAGACCAATTTTTTAGACTAGGCGCATGCTTTGTCACACTGTGTGCAGTTTCCTTCGGCATGTTCTAAAATTATACCGAGATGGGTAACGATTATTAACCATTTGCACTCGAATGGCAATTGATAATGCTTCAAAATAATTTTGAAGTATTAAATTTGTGCGTATTTAAAAAATTGCTACAAGTGAAAGTAACTTGCAGTAAATCACGTAAAATGGAAATATTGTAGGTCAGAAAACATGTTTTGGATTTCGAATTAAATTAGCTTCGAGCGCAAAGGGTTGACTTCTTATTGTTAGACAGAGCTTTTACTGTTAACCTCTTCCTTCTGGAAGTTCTTCGATAATTATATTACTAAAATGCCTGACATTTATAGGTTTCACAAAAATTTCGATTGAATTAATACGACGAATATTAACAAAGAAAGATTTCGTTAAATTAGGCGCACGTTATATTCATTTTGTATAATATTATTAATAAATGCGAAATAGATAAGAGTACATAATCATGATTAGATTATGGATCTCCATGCAAAATAAAGAATTTCTAACTCAATTGTAAGAAGCAGAGATCAGATAAAAATGTGTGTTCCTATCTTTTGAATAATTTTAATCAAATGAAGAGAAACGTGCAATGTTTTGAAACTTTTCAAATGCGTTTATACGCGTTGTTTTTTTGTCTAGTTATTTATATAATAAACGCATAAAATCCGCAGCTTAATCATGATAGTGAAATTGACGGCTTTATCTATTTCGCGTTTTGAAAGCTTCAATATTGTTACAGTATTTGCACGTTTATGCATTCCTCTGGTAAAAGTTCATCCATTTTTCATGGTTATACATCGTGCGTAAACTTTCACTGATTTCAATTAAAATCCCATGTATTTCTTTCTCTCTATTTTTCATGGAAACGTAGACGGCGAATATCATTTTCGTGTGTTCGCAGTGTACAGGATTTTTCTAATTCGATATACCGAGTGTCATACTTGATTCGAATATTTTCAACTAATACGAGCTTCGAGAATGGTACTTGAAAATGAGAAAATGTAATTGTTGAACGAACATTCATAAGTCAACATATGAGTGGATCTTTTATGCGATAAAAAAGTTTGCACACAATTGATAGCCCGTTTTAAAGGCGATATATTATTTCATGAAATTTACACAGCCGAAACGAAACGTGCAACATTGAAAGAGTGACACGAATTTGAAAAGAATCGTCAAAATCTGCAGTGAACTTTCATTTTCAATACTAAACCCTTACACGAAATTTATATATAGCGTTGCGAATAAGTAAATTTCGATTAAATTTACCCAGTGTCACATATTTGAAGGAAATAAGTGTAAAGAATAAATTCAGTTCGTTCGATTGCTACAATTTATAACTTTAATCATGTTTTACAATTTCATACTTCACAAATTCAACATAAATAACTTTGTACTTGCTCAGAATGAACTATACTATGCACTCGAGGATGTGAGAAAGTTTGAATTCCAATAATGGTTTAACCCATTACACTAGACAACGTCAAAAATTGTCATACAATTCTTTCAAGTCATTTTTACATCATGAAATTCGGTCATATTTAAAAAAAAAATGGTTAAAAATGATATTGTACGAGCGAATAAGCTCAATTCCGGATGCATGCGATGCAAAAATAATACAAAAATAATACAAAATCAAAATATTGTATTTTGAGGAAGTATTTCAGTTCGGAAGCTAAAATTGCTTCGAGTGCAAACAGTAACAAAAGGATATTTATCTTCAAAATTTGTATCTTCATTTTGGGTCAGATGGATCTAATTTACGTACAAGGGTTAGAAGAGATTGCTGTACATACTTGTCAAAATTGAAGAATCCGTCGAAACCGCGATTCATTCCGAACATTTTGACGTACACTTACCGACAAAAGCTCTTCTCCCGTATAAAATTCCCTTGTTTCGTAACTTTTGAAAGACAATCGCGTATACAAAACTTCACAGAATCGCATAGCGTAACAACGAAACAACTATGGAACGAGGAAACAATTTTCTGGACGTGAACATAGAAAACTCGGTGCATAAGACCATTGGGACCGCGGGCGAATAAATAGATCGGCAAGTCGAGTGCATGACACACTGGCATTTCACGCTAATAGAAAATCGACACATGACGAACAGATGACGGTTAAGAAAGTTAAAACTGCGGGTAACAATTTATTTACGCTATCAGATATTATAAAAGTTTTTTGTGATCGTGCGGTGTCAGACTATGTATATCCATGTCTCTCCGCAGTGAATGCATGTGCATAAGCTCGGCGGCACGAGATATAACAACCGTGAATCGATACGAAAGTGTACGAATCGTGCATGCAAACTTCTTGGCGCGCGGCTCGGCAAGAAGACCATGGATGAGGCGCAAGAAGTAATTGTTACCAACTATGTCCACGTTTAATGACATCCCACGTGTTTTCAAAATTGTCTTGTCTAAATGATTGCTTTCGTCACACTTAACCGACTCGTTAATTCGTTTGACCCAATTTATCAACGGGCTATGCAGCGCCACGGGTGTCTGTGCATGAATTCGACACGGTTCCGTATATAGGTGTCCGAGACAGGTTTGACCTTTCACCCTGCCTCTGATTGTTCCACATATTTTTGTTTAATGCAGGTGTACGGAAAACGTCGAAATGACCGATCACTAATTTCTCAATTTACGATTATTCAGATTGTAAAGATACGTTTGTGAGTTATTTATTCAATGTATGCGTTATATTTGCGGCAAATGTTACAATGATGCTCGTTAAAAATCGGTGTAAACGATTAAATTGTTACTTTTATAAATTAATATAAAACAGCTGGATTTAGTGCTTCGTAAATTTAGCATTAACTAACAATTACTCTGATATAATTATAATTTCTATTATTACTATTATTTATATTTCTACATGCAACGATACTTGCTTGCATGTTTGGTTTAGAATATTATTATTAGAATGCGGACTTTTATGTAAAATAAAAATGTTGTGCATTGATTTCAGAATGCTGGAACTACATAAACATTTGAACTGTTTAAAAGAGAAGTAGAGTAACTCAATTTTTTGTTAGGTTGATTTAACATTATTAAATCATATTTAATTTAATATTTCATTTAATTTTTCTATTTTATTATTTTGAGTTAAAGCTTGTGGCTTACATGAAAGAGTTGTAACAATTTTTTGTGTTATTGCATTTTACAGAACGTTGAATTCATCCTTTCATCCAACGGCTCATTTAGTTCTTTTCGGAATAATTTTATTGAGTTGAACATAACACAACAGCAGTTTTACTTTTTAAGACCGCAGTTTAATTATTATATTTCTGTTATTAATATTTCGTCTTGGGTCATTTGTAGGTTTTGTGTTTTGGAATCGATGCACTTTTCTTAATTTTAACTTTAAACTTGAAATGTGTTGTACGCAATTTAAATGAAGTAAGTGCAATAACGTTCTTGTGAACGACTGTCTCACGTCGTTATATGTAAATACATCACAGATGAATTGTAGTTTCTTATCGATTCATACTTCACATAAATCTCGAAAAGATTACGAAATGATTTTAATGAGATTTTACCTTATCTCATTTTTCTTATTTTCATTTTATTTTATCGTACACAATATTTTTTATTACAGTACTATCTTACAGTCTATTACAGTACCATATTACAGTACTGTACACAGTTCTTTCATAATAATTATTTATATTTTTTTATTTGTCGGTTTCGTTTCGTCTCCAAATATTCAAAACATCTTCAAATTCACGAATATGTTTTAGTTTTCTCTGAAACTGCAACTTGAACAGCAAATTTTTACGCACGAGTATACTCGTCGTAACAAGAAACTATTGTCATTTCTTCGTGACGAGTATACTCGTCAAGACAGGCGAATGAACGTGACAATTGCAAGAAGCGAATTCCACGAAACTGGAAAGAATAAACGAAGAGAGGTAGGAAGAAGGAAATGTTTGCGGAGAAAACGTTGGGGTGGAGGGAGACATAATCTCGTGATTATGGCTCGACGAATGGGCTTGTGTGACACGGGAAAACGCGAAGATTTCCGAGGTCGTGCCGGGGAGACGAAACGAAAAGGTGGGGTTCGCCGAGGAGGGAAAAATATCAAGTGAATGAAGAGGAGAGAAGCGCTCTTATTTGACCCCGGGCCCATTGCGCGAGTTAACAGACCGCCGCGATCAGTTGGGGTCACGCAAGTCGCCACCCCAATTCACCTAATGGGGACAAATATCATAATTGCTGCTGCTTCTTTGCTAAGCATCCAAATAAATTGGTGCTTTTTTGCCCGCGGTCTTTCTTCCACTTCGACGCTCGCGTGCACAGCCGCGTCGATGACATCGTGCCTTCGATCCGATTATCCTGATATATTAGATCAATGATACTTTTATGCAGTTCCTTCTTGTTAATACAGAACGATTCAAATTGATCGAATATACAGTCGGGGACAAATATGCATGGACACCCTGTAAAACGGACTATATTTTTTAAAATTGGACTAAATTACTTGAATTTTGTTTCAAATTATAGAGGAACAGTGAACTAGGTAATAACTAAAATGTTTTTTTAAATTTTGCTATTACTTAGAGTGACTAACAAAAATAAAAAACTTCCGTTCTTTAAATTTTATTTTTTAAATATACTTTTGGTAGTATAGGTGGTGCAACTTATATTCTTTTTTTAAGTCGAAGTATTCAAAATTCTTGCAGTTGCACTTCTTTAAAACAGGTGTTCTTTTTTTTAAATCTCAACATTATTATTTCACTGCGAATTTTTAAGAAAAATAAAAGTAACTGTATGCACCGATTGCGAGACGTGGGCGCAACAAAGACATTTATTTCTTTTAATTAATAATTTCGATCATAATGCAACAGTATTTGAAAATTCTCTAAATGTTTTCACAGGATTTAATTTTGATCCATATATTTTTGTTATAAATACATAAAATCCGCAGTCTAATTATTACTGTTTGATTTTCTGGCATTTGTAAACCTCCTGCTCGAAAATTCTTTTCCAAAGAACTTTTCCCAATTTCAGTTAAAATTTTGCAATATTGCATGTATTTTAAACGAAATAAATACAATACCTTTTTGTGAACGAATTTCTGAATCACTATAGAGAAATGTCACAGACAAATTGCAGCTTCTCATGAATTTGTAGCACACATGATTATTTCAATGAGTTCTGAAGAATGCAGTTTTATTCCGTATTTTGAACACCGAAAGCGCTGAGAAATAAGAGACAATGTTATTTTCCAATAAAGGATTGTGTTCATCGCAGTTTACGATTGCATCAGGACACTTCGTTAATATTCAAATACGCGTAATCCCTTAATTTATCGGAAACACTGTCATTTTGCCAGTGCAGAATAACACGCACATTTTGCTGTCATCGCTTGATTCATGACTATCCTTTCGTTTACAACTGCTTTTCTTTACTGCTCATTTACCCTGACATCGAGAAGTATTGACATAATTGAGTACTTTGAATGCATATTCGCTAGCTTGGAATTCATTTCAACGAGTGATATATTTCTATTGCTTCGAGTAGGCGAAAGGACGCCCAAGAGGCAAACATTGCTGTCATTAAATCATTATTGTTAGTGCGTCATATTCTCAATAGAGAGAAGTTTCACAGAAGTTTCCAAGCAACTGCAAATTAGGGGCAATTTTCAAACGATCGAATTAATGATGCAGGTATTCAGTTTGTATTTAGTGGAGACAGATTCTTTTTAATTTTGTGATTTTGATCGGTTGAACTGGTCTTTGATTGGAACAATTTTCGTATCCTTGGAACATGAATCATATTCATTAGATTTTGTTTTATGCTACTTGCCATAAATATATAAAGATATCTAGCTACGTTATTGTTACAAGCAGAATTATTTTACAGAATTAGAGGAGTAGACAAATTATTTTTGTACGATTTGTAAGTATTTTTTTACGACCATAATTATTTTATAATATTCAAGAGAAAAATGTATTTCTGCGATAATAATTGTTTTACATTATTGAAGAGAAAATTCGTATTTTTTCGATTATAACTATTTTATATTATTAAAGAGAAAATTGTATTTTTACGATTATAATTATCTTACATTATTGAAGAGATTCGGGTGTGTCAAATATAGTTATTTCTCATTTTCATTTCAAATAAAATTTGCCGAGCTTCTTATTTCGAGGAAAATCAATTTTCTCAAAAAACTGAATCGTCATATTCGATTTTCAATCTCACCAAACCAATTGTGCAGCTCGTCGTCCTAATCTCCCACTGGATCTACATCACTTGTTCCACATATATCTACACCATTAGTATCTATATAGGAGCCAGAACGTAATCAGAAGCGTTAATCAATTTTCGGAATCTATCCTAACTGCATTACGAGCCTAATCTCCGAAGGGCAAGGATTCCTGGCGGCAGTTTGAACCTGATGTGGGCGAACGCGGCGCAGATATCCACTTGACCCGGGTCTTAACGGTGTATTTATCTACCTAAGGTCTGTGGTGTCAACACGAGTCAACAATGGTCAATAAGCGATCAAGTGACCTCGCGGCCTACGCCAATCGTCACGAGTTTATGGCATTTCTGGGATACCCGAGGAAGAGACGATCGAACTTCTTCTACCATCGAAACGATTACCGAACATTCTTCGATTAGTATAGGACGAGTCCGCTCGAAAATCCAATTTTTGCTCAGCATGACGCGGAGAAACCGTGCGCGGAACGACGCTATCGTGGAAGAGGAACCCTGCTCGCGCAAAGCCGCGGGGTTTTAACCAAACGACTTAACCTCCCGGCACGGTGTCAACGGTTCACATTAATTCAGTTGAATTAATCGTAAGCGTGGTCGCGACGCGCAACTCTGCTCCGTAGCACGGATTTATTGAATCAACCGGTCGAATGGTTCATTGGTTATGTCACCGACTAATTTCGTGTCTCCGTTCCTCGGTCAGGACTTTCTCGGTGTCCGTCCGTTGCCATCGAAGTGCACGTGCACCCCTCTCTGCACCTTGGGAAGTGCAGGCAAATTAACTGATTTCACGTCGCATTTGTTTGGCAGTTTTCAATCGAAATTCATCCTTCTTGTTAACCCTCGGACGACGGACCATTCTCACAACTGTACTATCGACGATGTTTATAACAATTCCGTGGTTTATTCAGCAATTTTTCAAAACATTTTTGAAGATATTTCTTGCAGTTCCTAATGTAGCAGCAGTTTATTTTATTTAATTGTCGAATATTCAGTAATTAACTGAACGTTAATTGAACGTACATTTTGATAACGAAAGTATCTAATTTTATTTTCATTTTAAAGTAGATTTTATTTATATCCATACTCTCTGGTATTTAGTAGATGATGTTATAATGATGATATAGTGCAAGGGGTTAATAAATTTAAGGAACTTCATGTTTATAAATATTTTACATCATTATGGAGGATGCTGGGGTCATGAAAGACCCCAAGGTACCATTAGAGAGTCAAGTCACGTGACTGTTGATTTTAAATATTTTTGGTGAGCCAATGTTTCTTTCTCAATTATGAAATTATTGGCGTCATTTGATTGTTAATAATTGCAGTTGCGTTTTTTTTTTAAATAAGGGTTGTTTCATAATTTCAAATTGTGGGTCATATCACTTCAAATGGTAAATACAACTAGATATGCTCTTTTTATCAGCAATATACTTTCAGACTTAAGGGCTGATCGATAATTGAAAATTGTGTTTCACGTCGCAATCTTGTACTTCCAATATAGAAGTAAATGTACTTGTAAAAATAGGGGTTGTGCAACAATTGCAAATTACGTTGCATACCATAATCTTATACTTTCAACTTGAGGGTGCAATAAACTTGTAGAACTATGGGGTGGTCAGTAATTTCAAATTGTATTTCATGGTGCAATCTGTTACTTTTCGTATCATAGTAAATGTATTTGTACAAACAAGGGTTGAACAATTACTTGCAAATGCAAGTCTTTTAAATATATAACAGTATAACAATATAATTTTTAGAAATAAGAGTTGAGGAATAATTTTAAATTGTATTCCATGTTACAAGCTTCTACTTTCAACAAAATTGTGCAATATACTTTTAGAAATAAATTACATGCAATTGTGTTACCTATAATTTTGTTTTCTTAATATAAAAGTATTATGTACCTTTAGAAATAAGGGTTACTTAACAATATAAAATTATGTATCACGATACAATCTTGTACTTTTTACACGAATGTAAAATCTTATTTTGCAAATAAGCGTTGAATAATCATCTCAATTTTCGTCTCATATCATATTTTTGTATTTTTAAAATGAAGATAATAATAGTCGCGCATAATAATCGCTCAACAGTCTAAAAATTGTGAATCTCACTTTTGCAAATAAGGATTAAAAAGATTATTTAAAATCCCATGTCACTATTACTGAAACTATTCAAAAAATTATATAAAAATTTATCCTACGTCACGATCTCGCGTAATTTCGCTATGAGGTACAAATGTTTTTAAAATTAAGTCATCTTTAGCCTGAAAAAATCCCCACAAGCATATACTTTAAACTAGTAAGGGTTGTCCAACGAAATCAAATAAACATCAAACCAGTAATAACAATTTCGACGTTCCCCTGACAAAACCTTCTCCACTAAACAGAGTCATAATCCGCCCCCCAAAGATCAACGTGGCAATCGTATTACAAAGACATCCCTCGACATAAAATTATGAAGGGAGATCGCAGCGTAATTTTCCTGGAAGAAATAAATATATTCCTGCCGGATGGATCGATTAAACATTTATCCTGCCGTCGACAGCGGCCCGACGCAGTGTCAACGTTTCATTCTTCCATAGTTAGGTATCGATTAACTCGAGGCACGAGTAACGGGAGAGTACAGAGGAGCTTGCTAGAGGTTGTCGACGGTGATCGTGGCGGCGATGGTGGTTGGTCGTGGTGATGGTGGTGGTGGTGGTGGTGGTGGTGGTATCGCAAACGATTTCTGAATATGCATCACGTAAGCACAATATTGGATATCGGCACACTCTCTGATGTAATGGGCTGTAATTTTCTCGTGTTTTGCATAGGCGATCAGAGGAGGACACATGGGAAGTTTCGCGGTAGGGGATGAAGGTGGATGAAGGTGGGGCACTCTCCGTGGAGCACCTTGCAATAGAAGACTCGCCGATCGCAGCTGCGACAGTCCCACGACCCCATCGCCAATTCATCAATGATTCATCCGGAGACGAACGACCGATGCCACGATTGTCACGAAACCGTAACATCGTCAGACCACCACCGCTCCAACAGTTTTTCTCAGAGGCGAGCTGCCTGCCGGAGGTAAAGGAACCTTGTCACGGAACCTCGATCGTCAAAACCACTGTCCACGGTCGTCGAACGCTTACTCCGATGCTTGATCGTTCACGGAAACACGCTTCTGTCGCAAACCGTCATCCTGAACAACACTTCTACCGAAACTATCAACAGACTCCTAATTCTTATTTTTTTTTCATAATTTTCATTTTCTATCTTTTTTACATAATATTTATTTGTTTTTCTAGTCATTGCATGCTTCAAAATTTCCTCCAAAATTTAACGACAATAACCGTTCTTGCGAATAAATATTGTCAATGATTTTTTCATATAGAAATTTTCACATAATTGTTAATTTTGGTCCACGATTAAAAATGATTAAAAGGTGTTCTTCAATCTCTTTGGTAAGAATAGAGGACATTTTTTTAATAACTTTTAATCGGAGACCAAAAATAACGATTTTGTAAAAAATATCGTAGGAAAAAATTCTAGGTAGAAAATTGATTCGTATTTTTGGTCTCTGATTTAAAAATTATTGAAAATTGTCCTTTATTTTTACTAAAGTGCTTACAGGACATTATTGAATCATTTTTAACCACAGACCAAAAATAGCAGTTATATGAAAAATTTTATAGAAAAAGATCATCGACAGAGATTGATTTTATTCACATAAAATGGTGATGTTACGGTGGTGTTATAATCCATCGACCAAACATTTATTATTATAGAAGCTATTTGATTTTCATCATCACAAATCCAACACAGCACATTGTCCTCATAATTTATGGATCAATTCGATCGCGATCTCGCGCAACTCCGCCTCGATTCACCCTCTCGAGATTCATTGAATACCACTTCGTGCCTCGAACGGGTTAAATTCGAACTCGGAGATCCAGTTCCCCATTCTGAATTGCATCTGCCTGTGTAACAGGGTACAACAAACTAAGAAGGGGGGGAGGGAGTGAGTGCAGGTCGGCCATATTAGCTGATCATCGGTATTTCGAAAGGAGCTTATCTCCGGTAGCCGTCGCGATTCGCACAACTCTATCTGAACATCTTAATACCGGAATTCTCGGATCCGCATTGAATGGTTCCTCCATCGGGTGAAACGCCGTGTAAACACGCGTTAGTCGCCGGTTTCCTATACGTCCATGGGGTGCGCGAGGCTTCCCGCGTCCCCGTGTATGGAGCCTTTCAGGTTTTCCCTGGCTTCCCTTTCGGAGCGTGACCATGCCCAGCTACCTACACGGCACTCGATGTATCAATGCCATCGATGCGACAATCCAAATATTTGCTAGTCAGATTAGCCACTCGCCGAGGCCCACGCCGTTTCCTGTTACTTGCTTTTCCCCGCACTCTCTTTTCCGCGCAGACACGAACGTGTCCTCTCCGCATCTGTTCGCCGCACCCTCTCGCGCAGCTTGCCCCTGGATACCTTTTTACTTTCGTTGCCGTGGTGGCGATGTCTTCGAGGAGAGAGAGAGAGAGAGAGAGAGAGAGAGAGAGAGAGAGAGAGAGAGAGAGAGAGAGAGAACGTTTGGATATTAGAGCGTTTTGATTATTTCATACTTCATAGCGGCGACTTGTAATTATGTGTATAAATAAACCCGTTATGCCATGGTTTATTTTACGGCTACGTTTGCTAACAATTTTTCGTTCTTAATAATTTCCCTAATACAACGGAACAATTTTCGTTTTTTGTATGTCACCATTTACTTGAGAAAAGTTTATTTATACTTTTATGTAGACTAATATTTAGACTTATTAGACTTTTATTTATAGAACAATATCCGTACTCGTATTTAGTAGATCATGTTATATGATGTTATAGTGCATAGTTATGTTAAGGTTATGTCAAGGTTAATAGTGCAAGGAGTTAATAAGAAGTTTAGAAAACTTCATATTTATAAATATTTTACATCATTATAGAGAATCAGTATGCAGAAAATCTTGCTGGGATCATGAAAGACCCCAATTTGAATTTGTTACAAAGAACGTTTGGATAGAGTTTCGATTATTATTTGATATTTTATAGCAGCGACCGTAATTGTTGTAATTTGTTTGAAAATGAGACGTTACTTTAGAACTATCATCTCGATTCAAATGCTTTCAACCCTTAGTGGATCAGAAGTATTTCAAAATATAATACAAAATATAGAAAAAAAATATTTGTTTTATAAAAATTCATTGATATATTTTTATCGACAAATTATCGTGACTATTCTTTCAAAGTTTGCTGCTAGGTTTTACGGTTTCATTGATTTTTGCCGCGTATATATAGTGACACTGGATCGTTAAGGGTTAATTATAAATAACAGTTACATTTCACTGAAATTTTCTCTATGCTGGCCGTAGTTATTACCAGACTGATAAAATTGACTAGGTGAAATAGAAAGTTGTACAGATATTAGAATAATTAAAAAGTATTTGTATATAATGTGACATATTATGCAATTTATTAAAATTATTGGAAAAGGAAAGCTATGCTTCTTGCAATTAACTTAGACAATTTTTAGTTTGCATCAAGATCCGCGGTCTAATCAATACCGACGAGGGCTTGTTTGGTATAGTAATAAACAAATTTTAATCACAAAAGATCGGAATACGTTTGAATCATTTTAATGCAATATATTCCGCCTTCAATCGAACGTTGTAGATGAAATAACTTTCTACAAGAAACCACGAAATTTATTAACTTTAATATTAATATTTAATAACGTTCATTGTACATAACCGTTATTAACGTGTGAAATTTGTTTCAGGTTAGTCATATGTAGACTGCGAATCTTTATGCAAAATACAAATTTTGCAAGATCATTAGAATAAATGTACAATTGTATTATTAAAGTCCTCTTGTGTTTTCATGATTTTACATTTCAGCTACTCATTTTTGCCATAACTGCATAAAATTTGCACTTTGGTAAGAGTTATCCCTCTCTCTCTCTCTCTCTCTCTCTCTCTCTCTCTCTCTCTCTCTCTCTCGTTGAGAGAAACTCTATTTAGATTGCTCATTACAGAAAAATCGATTTCGGCTGTGCCTAACAGTTATCGTAGAGAGAAAATCTATTTTCGGTGGCTTATAAAATCGAACATCGGTTCGAAATCGAAAACGATATCGATTGCGGTGAAGTGTTTGTAATTTGTTAGAGTTTAAAAATTAATGAACGAGTAAAAATTATGCAAGCAAAACGAATGTGTACTCTGGTGCAACGGGAAGTTGTAATTTGCTCGAGGATCCTGTCCATCGATGATAAATGGTTCAGGATTTGCGGCTGCGCACGTATTGTCGTCGCAGGACAGTTCCGGTTCGAAGACAGCGTCAGGAGCCGGTTTCCTCGTCAAACTCTTTTCCGATTAACGAGATAATAGTTGCGGTAATCTTAGGGGGCGATCTTATTGCGCGTTAAAGCCGAACGCCGACCAGGTGGTTTCTCGGTGCACCGATCAAAGGATCCTCCCTCTTCCACGGCGGCGCAGCCACAGCTGATCCTCGACGTTCAACAGCTAACACGATTTAACGAACGTGAAAAAAACGAACGAGTCAAACACCCGTGAAACGCGCTCCTTCGACAATTTCTCGGACGCAACGGATCAAAAGGATTGCTGTGCAACCGCAACAATACCCTTGAAAAACTCCTTTCGGCTACCGTCGAGCCCTTTCAGGGCCTGCGTCGGAACTGTCGCGCCAAAGATTAAGAAACGCAATTTTTGGGGGTGAAACAGAAATCCTATTTCGTCTTCCGTTGCACAGATGCAGAACTTCGCATCGATCGCGAAATAAAAAATTACGGCGGACAAGTCTTTTCATTCGGAAGTCAAAAATTAAGCAGTTTTTCTATCGGAGTGTACAAGTATTGATGCTTCTCTTCAATTTCTTGCATTATGGTTTATATTGTGGGTATTGGGATTGAAACTTTTTTGTTTATAATTTTGTATTGCGTATTGATATTTTGTCCAATGGTCGAGCATCGATAACAGAAGAATAGAATTTTATTAGAAAATCTTCATCACGTTGCGATGACTTTGTTATTACTAGACTGTGGATTTTACGGAATTATGCCAAAAATGAAATAATAGTTGAAGAGCTTGAAATAATAATTGAAATAACTTTAAATAATAGTTGAAGAGCTTGAAATAATAGTTAGAAAAGTTGAGATAATAACTGAAGACTTTCAAACAAATGTAATAGCTAGAAAAACTTGAGATAATAGTTGAAGAACTTAAAATAACAGTCGAAGAATTTGAAATAATAGTAAGAAAACTTGAAACAATAGTTGAAGAACTTGAAATGATAGATGAACAAGTACAATTAGTAATTCAAAAACTCGAAATAGTAGTTAGAAAAACTTGAGATAATAATTGAAGACATTAAATTATATAATAACTACAAAAACTTGTGATAATAGTTGAAGAATTTAAAATAACAGTTGAAGAGCTTGAAGTAATAGTTACACGCTTAAAATTGTAGTTGAAGAACTTGAAATAACAGTTGACAAAAACTTTAAATACTAGTTGAAGAACTTGAAATTGTAATTGAAAGATTTCAAATACTAATCGAAGAACTTTAAATAATAATTGAGAAACTTTAAACGGTAGTTTTTGATCAAACGCAAAGGATCGCGTCCGCCATTTTGTTGAGCAGGTTAATCGATCACTTGGACAGGTATTTTCCTCGGTAGCCGAAGTCTCCGCTCGATTTCCCAGACGATTGTCAATAGCTAATGCGTTTCGGTCTCGCGACGGGTCTGATATACATTTCGGTAAATATTTTTTCATCCGCGCAGCTACGTCTGTAACTAGGATGCATCCAAGGGTCATCATTAATACGGATAACGTTTGGTGTTGGATTTCAGGCCGGTCTCCCGCGATCTATTTTCAAGTAATCCCCGGCGCAAACCAACAAACAGTGACAGCTGCTGACGTCGAGCAAAGAACGATTACGTGTATCCGCTTTCGGTTCGACCCTTCATCGACCAACGTTCTGTGGCCAACGTATTCACCAGCTAACTGGGAATTACAGCTATTGTACGTACGTATGTATGCTCGAGACGAGGCTACACAACCGACGAACTTGCACCGCACTTGATCGCAATCCGGGAAACTTTACACGTGACCGCGTAATCGTCTCATTATTTCCGCAATTCTACGTTTTTGCGATCACCACCGTCGTGAAATATTGACCACTCCTTACGCGTATCGTTGTCGTCGCATCGATCATTGTCTTCTGCAATTATTTCTCATACTTTACGCAATTTACAAATTTATTTATTGCTAAGTTCTCAGGTTTGGGATTTTGTTGACTCTGAGCCTGGTGAACTTCGAAGCTGCGAGTGCTCTTTATTTGCACCTTTTAATCCAGCTCTCGTTCCACTGTTTCAATTAGGATATTTTATAGTTTAAGGGGAACTTATAGGTAGCAATTTAATTAAACATTGTCTCCTATAATTATTTCTTGTGTCTCAGGCGATTTATTAATATAATTCTAAGTTTTCAGGTTTGGGGTTCTGCTAATTGTAAGCTCGGATAATTTTAGATTTCGTATACTTATTTTTTATACTTTTTTATACTTAATAGATAATAAATTTAATTTATATGGGCACGTTATTTTTAGATAATCGAGGCTATGAAGAGAATAGATACATTTTTAGTAAACTTCCATTTCTTGAAATCGATAGAAGAACACTTCTTAAGACATTCTTCTAAACTGCAGATTTTCATGAAAATGCATCAGCATATCAATTACAAATAACAAAAGCCAAATAAAAATTTCTGTCCTGCTCCAATAATATTAACCCTTTGCACTCGGAGACATTTGAACTCTGAATCCGAAATAGTTCTTCTGAATTACAGAAAACATTTCCATTTTCTGTGACTTACAATCGGTGCATTTTATGCAAATGAAATTGAGTTTCGTGACACATACAACGCTTTCAACAGCTTTTTAAAATATAAACAATTTTGGTGAGTTCAACATTATTGTGAAACGCGACCAAACAATTTTTAGCACTGCCTTAGAGTCACCTCTCGCGTGCAAAGGGTTAACAAATTCGAACGAAATCTATAGACACTCTTTTTGCTTCTACTGTTTTAAATTGGTGCTAATTGTTGTCGCAAGCATAAGATCAGTCTACGTTTACAATCCGAAACGTTCGTCGAACGAACATTGTCCCTTGATACGAATATTCGTGGTTCAGCAGGTGCATGCAAAGCCTGTGCGATTGGTCGAGTGTTCGGCGGCTTTGGGTAAACCGGCAACCATCCACGAATGAATAAATTCCACATACTCATGGCGAGCTACTGGCAAACAGTTTGGCTTTCCCTTTATCTCGTAGACTTCTTCATTGTCAGCCTCGAAGGGTTAAGTATACACGCGCGTATAGCTTCGGCATCCCTCTTGTTCCTCCGCACTCGTCCCACCTTAGGAGGGCCAGCTTCCGTTTCCGGATTGGCACGTGAACCACGAGGACCTTGAAGAGGGTATACGTTGACGCGGTACCACTTAGGCACGTGGTGTCGCATGAAAGACCGTCAGAGATCGAATATGATGCCGTTATGGGTCCTCCATGCTGACACTTCCCTCCGAGGAACACCAAGGGAGCCCTCTCTCTCTCTCTTTCTTACTCTTCTCTCTCTCTCTCTCTCTTTCTTTCTCTTATCCTTCAATTTGCTTTTTCATGAAGGATCCTGTGTCACTCGGTATACCATTGTTCTCGTAGACCACACTGCGGATGTTCGTGCAAATTCAACATCTTTTTGTTTTTTATTCGTTCGGAAAATGTCGGAAGATATTTATGAATGCAGTGGCGGTTATTATCAATATTTTTTAGTTAATTGATTCGAGCACGGCGAAACGCCAGATTTTAGTTTACCACTTCAATAAGCTAGCCAGCGTTTTTCTTGCAAGCAGTAGACATTGGAAAAAATGGCAGAGGAAAAAGTTGTACTGTTTTTTGCATGCAATTTTATGCTGTCTGTAATTTCTTCTGTATCTGCATTATTTTTTTAGAAATGAGAGTGACCTACAATTTTTACGGAATGCCATGTATTTTTGTACATCACGTGAAAGCGTGTGTGATTTTAAGTAGACGTTGAAGAGTTGAAGATAGTACGTTGGCTTTCTTCAATTATTTTAATTTGTTCAATATTGTAAATTGCTCCTATCCATTCTTGTCGTAATATCAAATCTACAGTCTAGCTATGATTAATAAAGAAAATTGTTGAAGGGAGATATATTTTTGTAATGCTTTTTTTTCTGATTTGACATCAAGTTTCAATTATAATATATATGCAGTTATATGCAAAATAAAATATGAATATAACAACATGTTAAGATGTCATACAATTTAGAATTTTATCAATGAACTCCGAATTTTTCAAATTTGCACTGTTACATGTTAGGTTCACTCCTATGAAAACTAAAATAAGGGAAAGATTCCTTCTGGTGACAATTGTTAACTGAAATATGTAATCATATAATCTATGTATGTAATTACATAATCGACGTATGCAATAATGTAATCGATGCATACAATGCAATCGTCATACGTACATTTATGCCAGTTAGTGAATGTTGTAAAACTTATTATAACTTAAAGTTTCTTGTAATGGAGAGTAATGTTGTTTCGTCATAAATGCATCATCAAATATATATTGTTATTGGTTCCTTCGTCTTCGTTATAAACTGTACACATTTATTGTTCCGCGTACAATGTTAATGACTATTACTAAATTTTCATTGCATCATATTAAATCTATGTAAGATAATCAACAACAAAATAAAAGGCACTACTTTTTATGATACACAAGTCCCTTTGTACTTTACAAATTTACGCATACAACAAACGTCCAACGATCTGCAGTTTAGTTAATTAACATTAATTAACTGTCACAGTGATCACGACCGCGCTTCAGAAACAATTTCTATTTCAGAAAACATCGCGCACTCCGTCTCGAATGAATTTTTGTGGCAACAATGTGACATGTTTTGCTACCGTTCCGAAAATCAATAGCAGCCACTCGATGTGATTTTTTCGTAGGAGGACAGCACAGTGGGAGAACACGTGGTGAGTACGTGCTCCGAGTGCGTTTTCTTTTCGAGTATTTTGATAAGGCAGCCGACTCTTGGTCTCTCGGCTGGCATTGTCGATCGCTCGCGTAACGACAGGATTTACATAATTAGTCCTGGCGTTATTTGTTCAGATACCGTCCGAAATGCCGGGATTTGCGCGTGCCACGTGCACAATGAAAACACCTTTCGTTTTGGTGAACACGTGTGTCGCCGGGACAGTCCGCGGAAACCAACTGTGTTTGCAACGCAGACAAATTCTCCTAGTACCGCATTGCCAAGAATACCAATTATTTGATTAGTCAACTTTTTCCGAAGACTTTCCACGAAAAATAGGCGTGCTTCATCACAAGCTGTAATAACATTACACCTGGCGAAAAGCATCCAGACACCTTTCGAAACACAGTAACTTTCTTAAAACTAATGAATGAAATAAGCGAGAATTTAAATTAATTATTGTAAGCATTATAATATTATAATTGTTGTAAATATCATGATATTATAAGTGTTGTAAGCATTATAATATTATAATTGTTGTAAATATCATAATATTATAAGTATTGTAAGCATTATAATATTATAATTGTTGTAAATATCATAATATTATAAGTGTTGTAAGCATTATAATATTATAATTGTTGTAAATATCATAATATTATAAGTATTGTAAGCATTATAATATTATAATTGTTGTAAATATCATAATATTATAAGTATTGTAAGCATTATAATATTATAATTGTTGTAAATATCATAATATTATAAGTGTTGTAAGCATTATAATATTATAATTGTTGTAAATATCATAATATTATAAGTATTGTAAGCATTATAATATTATAATTGTTGTAAATATCATAATATTATAAGTATTGTAAGTATTATACTATTATAATTATCGTAAATATTATAAATAACAATATTCATACCCTGTGGTGTAAGCGTTACTGACAAACAAGTGCTGATCACCATAGCTGTCAAAGCCGTCGTAGTGCAAAGGGTTAATTAGCTTATTCTGGTGACCGCTCGCCATACGGAGCGACGATGAATTCCGTCAAGGTCAAATTTAGACTAACACCCTTGAGAATGACGGTTTGATTCTCTCCGAGTGCCGCGATATAAATGAAGATAAAATTGTAGGTGAATGAAACAGTGTTGAGAGTAGAATCTAGGCGATTCTCGGAGCCCGTGGAACCCCTGGTGAACAAGGACCGACACTCGGCCAAACGGTGAACACACACGAGACGCCGCGGGATACGAACGGGAGACTGGTCACGTAATGAGGCCTCTCGGTCGTCGTAAAATTTGTTCTTTCAACGCCGTGGAATCGGCCGATCGATTAAAACTCTCGGAAAGCTTGGCCAGGTAATTAAGAGTCGCCGTCGAGGTGCCAAGGTGTCCCGTAGTGTCCTCACACCACGCTCAACGGACACGTGCTAAATCCATTTCGACGGTTCCAAGATTTTATTAACTGGTACTTGAATAATCTCGAATCAATTTCTTTTGCCACGCGGCGTGCTGGGCGAATGAGGATAAATATGTTAGCGATGCACCGAGGGGAAAGTGCAATATAACCTTTGACTGCCGGGTCAATACTCGTAAGTATACTCGTACTCGCGTAAGTAATTTCGTTTTCTTTTCCGTTGAGTGATCGTTGACATCTCGTTGGTAGCCGGTTTTTATTATTAGACCGCGGATTTTATGCGTTTATGGGTAAATCGGGTAGTTGCAATTTATAAAATAGCGTAAAAATTAATCTATTTTAATTCTTCAATCTATTAAGATGATTCAAAGAAGAATTCCTTGCAATTGATACGGACGTTTTTTCTTCGTACAAATGTCTACAAATATTGTATTTGCGAAACATGTATAATATTATAATTTCTTTCGAATGGTAAACAGTTAATATTGGATGCTGCAAATGAATAAAACAAAATCGATCGACAAAGCATCTGACCTTTTTTGTAATTCAAACTATCCTGGAACTTTTTGAACGCAGTAGAAAATCATTCTTAACCAGTCAGCTGTTTTGGACGAGTATACTCGTCACAAAGAATGGCAATATTTTGCGTTACAATGAATATACTCGTCGCGAAGAAAGGGCAATATTTTGCGTTACGACGAGTATACTCGTCGCAAAAAAGTGGCAGTATTTCCCGTTACGACGAGTATAGTCGTCGTCAATAAATAGCAACATTTTGCATTTTTACACTTAGCTATTTTTGACGAGTATACTCGTCGTAACGCGAAATGGTACCATTTCTTCGCGACGAGTATACTCGTCAAAAATAGCTAAGTGGATATTTAATTTATTTTTCTGGTTAGATGCAAGCGGATGACAAACGATGCGTCGCGTTATAGGTAACACCTTGTATAATTTATTTCTAATTACTTGGCGGAGTGTGTATCGCGAGGCGGCCGGCGATATGCGTGATAGTCGGATTAATATCTCTTATTTCTAGAAACCGATAGGGAATAGTGTCGATAATTCGCTCGGCTATTAATCGTCAGTGGAGGACCGGGCATAATTGCGTTCCCCGGTGGAATCGCGGCCGTGCCGCTTAATTGCCGCACGGCATACACACGGGAACTGCAGCGTGCAGCGTGCAGTGTGCAGCACACGGGAATCCACCGGATGCTGTTTCGTCCCCGAGAAAAATGTCCGGTGTGACCGCGGGAGCTACGCGGCGGTGAATCGGGATCCGCTAGTCATGCGTTCTAATTAAGATCTCACGGATCAAGCACACGCGATCCACCGCGTGATCCACCTTTGCCTCCGCACGTCACATTTCATCCCTGTTAATCATTATCCGCAGGAAGTATCGCTATTGAGAACGACGATACCAGATCACCGGGCCGTTGTTTATAATTCCTAGTTAATTACATCCGCGTTCGGGAAACGGAAGTTGCAAAACACTCCACGTTGTAGGTAAATTCTGCTTCATTGACAGAGAGCGGAAATTTCGGATGAGCAGATAGTATTGTGGCGAGAAATGAAATTATAATACTAACTGTTGATTTTTTGTGCGTTTGTGACGAGCGAGTAAAATGTTAAGTGAACGACTGTATTGATTACAAATGTTGGTGTTTTGATTTTATTTTGAAGAACTTCGTTTTCTTCTTGGGAAGTATGGCAGTGTATTTATATTTTAGTACGCTTCCTGGTGGAAATGTAATTAACTGTTTATTTGCTGACTTGAATGAGAAACGGCTACCTTGTGTACGTTATTTTTATTACTTTATTTTATATTTGATTATAGTACTTGCTTTTACATTATAATTATGCAAAGATCAAGGTAGATCAATTTTTTCCATAAATATCACAAATTACCACGTAAGGCCCAAATATTATGATTACTATATAAATATAATATATAAATAATATTTATATATGTAATATTATATTATATTATTAATTAATTATAATATTGTATATAATATATTATATTATTATATAAATTTATCTGATTCAAGACCTAGCATACAGAATTTTAACTTTTTCGTCAAAGATATTTGCTTCAGAGTAAGAAAATATATTAATGATATGTGCTTGATTTTTTATAAATACTTCTTTTCCTGGGTGTGTCAATTTTTATGCAAAATAAAAATCCATTTCCAGTCTTGTCAGTTTAATAAGTAGCAGTTTTTTAAAACTCTGTTTTAAAACTCTGCAGTATACACTGCAGTCACAAGTGCATAAAATTGCAGTGATTATTAGAATACTGATGTTTATGCAAAATATACAATGTTGTATGTTGTAATTTGCAATTTGCGACAAACAGGATTTAAATAGAAATCGATTTCTACTTCTATTAATAAACTTCGGATTTATGTCCAAAATAAAGATTGTTTGCTTTAATTTCACCAAACAAGAGGTTTTTTTTCTTAATAATTTTACCATTAGCTAGATACTAATACAAAAGTACCCTAAATTCTTAAAATGTCTCTATTGTTTTGCATTTCGTCTAGTCATTTTCGTCATAACTGCACAATATCCGCTGCCCACTTATTACTTTTAATAATTAGAAATCAATGTGACAGTGTTTTAAAATTCTTTCCATGTTACACACTTCTATCATAAATGCATAAGATTTACAACATGGTAATTAGTAGAGTACAGATCTAGATATTATTATTATTAAAATGTTCTTATGTCCCAACAATTGTATTACATCAGATACTCACTCTTGCCATAAATGCATACAATCCACTTACCAGTTTCAACCAGTATGAATTAATGTAACCATACATTAAAATCCACTTCTCGCGTTATACTTCTGTCACAAAATCGCACAAAAATAAAATTGCTGGCGTAGCGACGACCAACATCTGGAAACCGAAACAAAGATTAAATAAATTCCGCGGAACAATTATAAATATTTTTGCGTCCCTCTTGTTGCACCGAATAAGAACCTTGCGCCGATATTTCACGGCGAACCATAAATATCGTCGAATCGATAAGAAAATACGGAAGGATGGTCCCATGGCGGGGGGCGATTCGCTAAAACGCTTTCTGAACTGTTGTGTTCGGCGGAGTGCGTACATAGAATCGTATTAAATTCCGTGAGATTCCCGGAGCCAATAAATCTGTTTGCAATTAGCGGGGATCTACACGCGAGCGTTGGTCGCTGGTACGGGCTAAGGATCGAGAATAAATGACGTCATAAGAAATGGGGTCCTTGATGATCGCGACCGCCCGTCGCGAAGAACGGGCTCGAGAAAACGGATAAAAAGTTCGGAAACGGCCGACCAAGTGGGAGTGATTCCGCTGTGGCTTCGCCTGTAAACAAAACTGTATTAACTATATAACTGCACTACGATTTCTTTCGCAGCTTCCACGTCGATTAGCCCTGTCACTGAATCGTTTCTCGATAGAAAATTTCTATTTCTCGTACGCCAACTTTTGACTTACCGTCTAGTCGTAGCGAACGTTGAAAGCGACTGGTCTGAGTTGACTTATAAAAATTACAAATTCGAATTTATTTAGATTTCGTGTACAATTTGTACATCAGTATGTGCTCGGATGAATAAATTTATTTAATGACTTCCAGTAGAAACGTTTTTATAATTTTGATAATTGAGTGGGTTAGAATTGTAGTGGCGTAAGTGACATTTTCGAAAATGTTGACATGTGTCTTCAAACGTAATTTATCTTTAAAGCTGCGATTAATTAACTTCTAAATTATCTGAACAATGAATTTGGCCAGTACATAATATACATGTTGGAAAAACACTCTTTGTTTCTCACAGCGAGAAAAATGTAACTTTCGTCACAATGATTGTAACTAGATTAAATGTGTATCTTTGTTCTAACAATGTTCTTTTATGAATTTCCTTCATTTTATTTTTGCAGCTGAATGTGTTATTTAACAGTATTGTATGATTAAATGTACCCCCAACAGTAAAAAATAGCGCTTATAGTACTTTTAATACATGAGGCGTCCTAGGGTTAAAGACATTGGTATTTAAGAATTTATTTGAGATGTTAGACAAATTAAATTTTATTCGAAAAATTTATTCGAATTTATTCGAAATAATGTTCGAATACAATTTTATCCGAAAGATTAATCGAATAAAATTTCATTCGAAGAATTTATTCGAATAAAACTTTATTCAAAATTTTGTTTGAATACAATTTTATCTGAACGATTAGTCGAATAAAACTTTATCCGAAAACTTATTCGAAGAATTTATTTGAAGAATTTATTCGAATTCACATTCGAAATGTTGATTATATATATATTTGTTGATTATACCAGATAATATATTCTGTCGCATAAATATTTCGTTCTCCCCTCTGTATTAGCTTCACTTGTAGCGCAGGCTATTCCCACGAATAAACAAATAAAATAGAATTAAATAGCCAAGGTTCTTCTCGTGCAATAATTTTTCCTATAAACACTGTAAACTAAATACTAAAAGAGTTTCACATCCTCCGTCCTCCGATAATTTTCTCAATCAAGAAAATATGGAGAAAAGGGAGAGGGGGAAAGAGAGAGACAGAGAGAGAGAGAGAGA
The DNA here is from genome assembly GCF_051020955.1 of Megalopta genalis. NCBI lineage: Eukaryota > Metazoa > Arthropoda > Insecta > Hymenoptera > Halictidae > Megalopta > Megalopta genalis. The sequence continues at coordinate 19,600,535 of NC_135014.1, forward strand.
GAGAGAGAGAGAGAGAGAGAGAGAGAACCGATGGCTTCCATCGAGAGTAAATACCTGTTCGATCGGCGTCGCTGCGTCGATCGATCGGATCGTTGGCCGGAGCGAAATCCGATCGATCACGCGAGCCTGGAACGACTGTTATATAAGGCTCGGAGATAACAACGCGTGTTTAGGTGTCCTTGCAGAAGTTTCTGCTTCGGGGATAGTAGACGCGGCGCGTAGACCGTTCCCGACTCCGCCGGTTTCAATAAATAACCGGTGAGTCGAAAAGCCCAGCGGGACTTGATCTACGGGCAACAGGCCACGAGGAGGACGGGACGTGGTGGATGATGAGAAAGGGAATAAAAGAAAGGCGGAAGGAAAGAAAAGGGAAGAAAGGAAAAGGAAAGAAAAGAAAAGGAAAAAAAGGGACGGAGAAGCGGAGCACACACCGGGTTTAATGGAGATATCGTGCTCTCGCGGCGGTAACTCGCGCGACGCGTTATGCAAATAGGATTGCCCTTTACACGCCAAGTCGCGTCGTAATTGGCTCTCACAGAAATGGCCTTTCCATCCCGCTACTCCTTTCCTTCGGCTCCTCCCGGATCTTTCCTTCATCCTTTTTCGCCATATCCACCGGTTTCTCTTACTGTCGACGCTTCCTTCCTCGTCCCTTCCTCTATTATCCGCGCCACTTCGCCGTCAACCACGACGTTCGCGATCCAGTTTCGCTCGATTATCCGTCTGCTAATTATATGGCAGCATACAGTTTCTACATTGTAGGGTGCCGGGACCGTGGCAGTCACGTAATCCGTACATCTGCAGTGACAATTGCAGTCGTTTATTGAAATCAATACGAATCAAATAAAAGAATTTAAGATTAACGCCGTATTATTGATAACGTGGTTCTTTTCTTCTTGCAATCGATGACAAGCTATCTTCCGGTCAATAGAAGTTGTTAGGCGATCATGACAAAAATTAGCATAACGAGCAAGAAGCAATAGATAAATATCTTGAAGTCACTCGATGTATTTAACATAATATATATTGAATATTGTACATAATTAATGTACAATATTATGTACATAGTCATGTACAATATTCAATATATATTATCTACATATATATGAATGTTTATATGTATATATGTGTATTGAACACGGTATGAAATTACTATAATATAAATATATTTAATATTGTATATATGATTCATATATATTCAATAAAATATAAGATCAGTATAATATATATTTCATATTGTACATAATTAATATATATTTAATGTAGTACAGAATTAGTACAATGTATGTTTAATATAGTATAAAATTAATATATATTCAACACAATATAAAATTAATATAATGTACATTTACTATAGTATAAAGTTAGTATAATATGTATTCAATATAGTATATAATTAATATAAATTCACTGCAATATAAAATTAATATAATATAACGAATATTGAATGTATTTAATATAAGTTACGTTTACTCACTTCTTCTGCACATTTCATGCATCTGCAACAAAAAAAAAAAAATGAGTGCAAACAAAAACCGATGAAAAGCGTTTGATGAATTCCAAGTTGCCGCTTGTCGTTACCGGATTTGTTAAAAGAAGAAATACGTTGACTCGCGACCCTTCTCGAGCTGACAAATCTGCCGTCCGCTGATCGGTCGCGATCAGAAATCGCGACAGCCCGGTTCGAAATTTCATCGACTCCGGTAGAGGGGAGAAGCACGCGAGACGAAGAATGTTAGTGGGGATATTAAATGGAGCTGAAAGACCGCGGAACAGCGTGCGAGAGGGAAAGGACACGAGGTGAAAAGAGACAAAAGGAAAAAAGAAAGAGCAACAAGCATTAACGTCTTTGATGTGCCGCGGGACTCGAAGATGGGTCTTCTCATGCCTCGAAGGCTCATGGGTTGTCACTCAAGCTCTACAAGGATGAACCATCGAACTGTGCAGTTCCCAAGATTTTATTCGACGCGAGTCCCATTCGTTGGAACGATGGTATACGGATCCTAATGAAATCAAAATTAATGTCATTGTTATTCGTCGAAATGTTGGGAGCTTCTGACAAATCTCCACTCTGACCTCTTGCCTTATGATTTTTTTTCTCAATGAAACGTGCGTGTGCAGACAATTGAATTTAGCGCAGCCCTATGCGAAGATTTGTCACGAAACGAAACAAAAATATTTTTCTGTTGTTATTTCATTTCTTTATATAAACGTGGTCATCATTTAATTTATAATAGAACAGATTAATAAAGTAATGCTAATATTATATAAAAATCGAAAAACATCCGTTTCGAGTTGCAATGAAATTAATTCAAGGAAAAAAATTCAAAATTCTTAACGGAATTAAAATGATTGTCAACTAAATTTACAAACTATTTAAATTCCTTTTTAATATTGTTTATTTTCTATAGTAATTCATTATAAATATGTCTCATATTTTAAATTTAGGAAAAGGCCAGAAAAACAGTTACCAATCAGAGGCGAGTTTGTTTGGCGCGAGGCGACTTAGCCAAGCGTACGGAGCCCAGTTCCGCTCATTGGTTCGGTCGTCTTGCGCCAGCTGATCTCGCCTCTCGTTGATCCGCCACAAACGCGTAAAATCCACAGACTAATTACAGTAGACATTTCCGATGAAAATGTTAGGCGAGACCCACCTCGACCATGCGAAAAGAATCTGCAGAATTCCGTGATCAGTTGAATAACGTTGGTCGGCCGCGCGGACCGGTAATTTGAACGCGTGTGCAGGCAGGTAGCGGGGTCCAGAGGGCGCAGGTAACGCGGTGATAATTGGGTCGTAATAAATTAATTCGCTGACAAAGCCCGCGGGACCAAAACAACGGCTCGCGCAATAACAGGGTCACGGACCTTGAATGGAGTCGGCAGAAAACTACGGCCTGCTCCCGTCCGAAAACTGCGAGAGGCTCTCGACCGAGCCGATAGAACGAGAAAGAGAGAAAGAGAGAGAGAGAGAGAAATAGCATCGTAAACGATCGGCGAGAGCGAGAGAGACGGAAGAGGAAAAAGGAAAGAGGCCTAGCCTCCATCTTCTTGAAGAACCTCGTCGAGCTGAAGGCTGAAAGCTGAAAAGACGTCGGGCGCGGCACGGGTCTCCTTCGTCAGGGATATAAGGTTACTTGTGGGAAAGATGCCTACGTCTTATTATGGCTTGTTTTGAGCTCTACCAACTCTTTGGTACTATAATTACGCGGTTATTGATAAGTCGATCAGGTTACCGTCGTGCGAACTTCTCTTCTAGCCTGCACAATGCGTCAGAGGAGCGTTCGGTGCTCCGACGACGGGACAATGAGTGCCAGGACGGTGTCCTGCGGCCGCATGATCCTCGGATGCCGCTCTACTTTAGCCTCCTTTCTGTGTACTTTTCCCCTTTTTTCGCCTTTTTGTTCGGAAATCCAGCTAGCAACGGGTTCCCGGCCACTTTCTTAGGAATTGTCCACGCTAATTGCGTTTTCGATAGAAAAGCTGTCGATGTTCGGTAAACTCTAGAACCTAGAGTTCAGAGGATCCAGAGGATCCAAAAGATCTAGAAGCTGTAGAAGCATGATGGTACTGCGGGAAATTCGATACTGTACTGTACCGCTTTTTTCTTTCTTTTTGGCCCAGCAGTACACGCGTGAACTTCTGAAACAAAAGTGTGGGAAGGTGACGACAACGCCGTCGTCGGTCAAGACCATAAGTCAAGGAGTTCCTCGATCGTTGTAGTCTTTACCGAGCTCGTAGAAAGATGACGCTTCGTACACAACTCACATTATTATAAGTCACATTTATACAGGGTGACCCATTTGAAGATTTGAACTTAATTATCACCTAAACTAAAGGTTGCTTCTAAAAATGTTCTGAATCAAACTTACCCTGTTTCTAGGGGGGCGTCTTACGATGGTCACAAATTCTCTCTAGGTGGATGAGTTTGTAGTTCATTCTAAGACGAATTCATTGACCTAGAACACTTTGATCTTTCAAGATCGTCAAGGTCATTTAATATCGTTCAAAACATACCTTCGTTGAATGTCCTTAAAATTTATTTAGAAATTATTGCAAAATAGAAATTGTTTTCATTAATTTCAAAATGTAGAAACTATATAGACATCTGTTTCTTTTTTTAATCATTTTAATGAGTAATGCAATAATAATCCGCAGTTCAATAATCACTGTATTCCTCCAAAATATTTAATAAAAATTACCAATCACGCGTGTCTCTAAAATCACCAAACTACTTCAAATTCGCTATCGTTAGCCTCTGCAAGCTGAATTTGAGGATCAGAAGGAAAACTTCCATCGTCGATATCTCCGCCATCTTCATGACTCTCTCGCCGTTCAGCAAAGATGTTCCCCGAAACTAACATCCCAGACAAACGAATGCAAATAAGTTGTTGACAATTAGTCGAGGCGTAGTCCTCCCCCAAGGGAAATAGAGTGTCGGGGGAAAAATCGATCGTTTGTGAAAGAATGGAGACGAAGAAACAGTGTTCTGGTCGGATGGGAAACGGTTCCCCGAGGACGGATCATCAGTCACTCGTGCAGCGATTGTGCCCGCCGATAAATTCACAGATTCATTTTCCGTACATGTCGACAAGAAGATCGGAACTCGGCGACACCACCCGCTGTCTACGATCTACGAACACGATCTATGGTATCTACATATGTAAGTAGCGAGATCTCGGCCGGAGAAAGTAACGTGGCACTTGTCACTCGGTTGAATCTTACTCGATTTCCACCTTCTAACCTTATGTGGACCGTACAGAAACTGTTCTGGGCATACCGGATCGAGACACGAGCAGCTGAAATATTTACGATTCCGATCGAGATAGTACGCGTCCCTTTTGGAATCAGATTTTCGTATCACTCTGATGCTTGATACCGATTTTAATACTCCATCATGATATCTGTTTCAGCGTTCTTTATCGAAAGCTGCGGGTCATCTATTGATCTCTTGGGATTTAAAGTTAGTATGGTGTTCCGAGGTACTAAATTGATTTGTAAGAATTTATTTCGAAATTTTAGGAGGCATAGTTGGCATTCTTTACAATTGATTTCTGAAAATTACTGGTAATTAGTTTATATTCTTTTCTGATTTAGGATGCATATTGTTCTATTTTGTACAATTTCTGCAAATTATTGCTAATTTTGGGGTTATCTTAATATTTATTGTTCTTACAATTAGATGTATTTTATTGCCTTCTGATTTAGGTTGTATTTTGTATTATTTTGTGTAATTTCTAAAAAAATTACCATTAATTTCTGTATTATTCTGTTTTCTTTTAATCTTATCTTTAGATGTATTGTATTGTCTTCTGGTCCAGGTTGTATTTTGTACTATTTTGTAGAATTTTTGCAAATTGTCTGTGCTAATTTCTGTGTTATCCTATTATCTTTTGGTTTTAATATTAATCTCTTCAAAGTGAATCAAAGACAACCAAGTCAATCAAAATGACAAGTTTAAAATTGTTGAGATCATAAAGACTCTTTCATGGAAAATGATTGAACAAATCACTCAATCCATGCATACATTATAATAAAAATGGCGAAAGATATGAATAAATACAATCTTCTTGAACAGAAATGGTCTGCTTAAAAAATGTTGGGAAAAATGTTTCTTTTGAAAATGTTCGGAAAAAATGTTTGTTCACTAAATATTGGGACAGAGTGCTTATTTAGAAAATGTTGAACAAAAATGTATTTTTTTTTAATATTGGGAAGTGATGCTTGTACGAACTAGGACACTGCAGCCAGGAAAAAAAGCGATACCCATACCGTTGCTTCAATTCTTCGCCATCCTTATGCTTTTAGTATGCAATAAAAATGAATAATCGTGGAGCTGGCGCAGCGCAAGAAAAACGTATAGCTCGCCTCAGAATGGGCTACGTGATGAACGAAGTGTGAACAAGATATTTTCACAAGAAAACGGCGTACGTGTCTCCCAAGATGCATTCTACCTCGGTCCTTTGAGACGTTGCACGTGAATCACGATGAAAAAACCGAGTAGCGGAGGATCGGTGCCTTTGACACCCAACCTTATAGAGGTTTATTCGAGCGAACTCTTGCTCGCCGGGAAATTTTAGCACCCCATTCTGTTTTCGTCTCTTCAGGTTTCCTACACCGCAACTTTTTCTCCGCTCGGGAAAACCTTGCGTCCATGCGCGCTCTAACGCGGCTTCGCGCTTTCCAAGCCGACAATGGCAACGTATTTCCGCGAGAAAATTACTTCAGAGTCATTCCAATCCCGACGTATTATTAGACTGCGGATTTTTATGCAAAATAAAAATTATCTTAATGAATTGTGAGGAACGGAGGTTAAATAAAAATGTATTTTTTTCTTGAATAATTTTAATAAATTTAAGAGGACGTAAGAATACTATTAAACTCTTTTAATGTTTTCATTGTTCACTTAGATAATTTATATTATAATTGCTCGCAAAATTCAACTATTCTTGTTTTACGAACGTACAATGCACGAAAAGTCCTAAACAAATTCGTTAAATCAAGGATCTCATAAAATATTCCTCTTTTTATTTCGTTTTCAATTTATCAAAAACAATTCGACCAGAGAATGTCTTAATCTTATAACGCACAAAGATCGCAAAAAAGCTTGCAAGATCAAACATCTGATAACACCTCCCTCATTTTATTTCACCTGCAGCTTACTCGTGTCTCTAACATTTTCGTTCTGTTTTATTTTGTACTAAAAATTTAATAAACTGTGCGTTTATTATTCGGTACGCTAGTTGATAAGAAAATACAATGGATCGTTTATTTAGAATAAAATAATAATAATAATAATAACAATAATAACTGAATAAACAAATTCACCAATTTTAATTTCAGAGCCAACAGCGACAATCGTCAAGCGAATAAACAAATTCACCGCTTTTAAATTCGCAGCTAGTACTAAAAATTGTGCTAGTAATTGTCATCTACCAATTTGTTTCTCTACGACTTACAAAATTCCGTTCGGCAGAAAAGCGCGTCCGCCTGCGCGGTCGCTGATGATAATTGAAACGGCCCGGGATCGTGAGAATGAATGCCACGGATCGGTCCATAGCCATTTGAGAGCCGTGGATAATGTAGCCGTAGGCATCTTGTCAACATATTTTTCTTGCCGATCGTCCAGGGACGGAGAGTGATCGGTTGATCAGCGAGCCGGGGGTGTCGCGTCGCATAATGTGCACAAGAGGGCGTCCAAGGTGTCCAAAAAAGGGGGTTGGAAAAGATGAAAGACGCCGACAGAGGGATCCCACGACAGCTCTCGCTTCGGCACACAATGGATCCTCGTGATTTCGGATCTCCGTCGGCGGATCGCCGGAAACTGTGTCGGGACACCTGCTGTTCTGCTTGTGACTTTATTTGCCGAGTCTTTCCCGCCAAACGATACTCCTTTTCCACTGGTTCCACGAACGTTTTCGGAATGTGCGGTCAGTCGATCAGTAATACTGATCCCCGTGCAATTACGATTTTGTTTGTCAGAAGATTTCGTCGTGAATTTAACCGTGCCAATTTCTATTCCAAAACTGTGCTAAATTTTATTCAATATTTTCAACATATTTACGTTATTTTTTACATAATATTTTCAATACTTATTTAATTGTGCTATTTTTTATATGATATTGGCGACTTTCTTTTAATCATGCTAAATTTTATTCAATATTTTCGATACTTGTTTAACTGTGTAATTTTTAAGAGCTTTGTTTAAGACAATAAATTCCATTCAATATCTGCAACTTCAACTTAACTGTGCCAAACTGTATTTGACATTTGCTATTTTTATTTAATTATTCCAATTTGTATCGATTTTTTGCAATTTTTATTACACTGTGTCAATTATTATTTAATATTCGTAATTGTTACTAAACTGTGTCAAAGCATACTCAATATTTGCGATTTTTATTTAATCGTGCTAATTCTTACACAATATCTGCGATTCTTATTTTGTTATGCATAATCCAATTCAATATTTGATGGTTTTATTTAACTATGCAACGTCTGTTCAACATTTGTGATTTTCACTTAACTGTGCCAATTTTGTATTCAACACTTGCAATTTTTACTTGACTGTGGCAAGTCATATTCGATATTTACAATTTTCATTAGACTGTGATAATTGTCTAATATTTACGATTTTGATTTAACTACGTCAATTTTTATTTACTGCTTGCAATTTTCATCTACACATATTCCAGTTTCTATTTAATATATATTCGATTTTTATTTAATTGTGATTTTTACTCCACATATTACATTCGACAACTTCGATTCTTTGAGAAACCGAGCTTTTCTTGAGCTATTAATCGCTTCAAAATTTCTATAAAGCTGCAAGCAAAATTTGACGTAGAAGCAATTCAAATTTCTTCCGGGAATCGCAAGTTCATTACAATCGACATTCAAAACCTTCTAACTTGCTGATTCGAACGATAATGGAAACGAAACGCGACAGTGTTTCGTAAATTTGCTGAATAGACGGTACGCGTCCACGATAATAGAAATAAAACAGTTAACGAAGGTGTCCGTGAGGTTGTCGATGTGTCGGAGGAGTATATGTACTTTGAATTCAAGTAGGCTTCAATATGCCGACGTATTTATCTGTTTTATCAACAGATGAAGCCACTAGAACCGGCGGCGCGACGCGCACGGTGAGTCGACAATATACGCTGCGCGAGTGTGGAACAGTCATGGGCTTGTGGGATCAACTGGCACAGGCACAAAAGTTCCAATGACTTGCTATAACTGTACTTAACAATTGTTAGACATGTAGCTGGAGCTACGATTTACTGCCGGCATCGAGTAGATCGCGTCAGTCCCAACGATCCAGGCCCAATGTTTGAGCTTGACGTACGATTCTGCGTGTACGGAAGACAACCTTTCTTCCCTGTCTCCGTTGTCCCCTTTCAAGACGTTTTATCCAGTTAGAAGTGTTACTTTGCTTCGATAGTGTACTCGGAGCATTCATTCTCAGTAAGATGTAGAAAAATCGAGGACCATCTTCGTTTTAGCGTTATAATGTCCTCTCTTTCTAAGGTCGTATTTAGAAAGTCAGTCGCTATATTTTCTTTTTCGTTCGCTAATCTTTTGCAACATCTTCTTCATCTCCTTTTTTTATTATTTTTCTTCAGCTTGATCTCTATCCTCTTTTTCTATTTAGCAATCCTGTACATCTTCTTCGCCGTCTTACCGATGTTCTATGTCTTGTTCATTTTCTTCTTAATGTTATTTATCTTCTACGTTTGCTTTTTCATCTTACCAATCTTCTACAACTTGTTCTCTATCTTTTTCTTCGTCTTATCAATCTTCTATATCTCCTTCGACAGCTTACAAATCTTCTACACCTTCTTCTGCATCTTAATAATTTTCTACATCTTCTTCCTCTTCGTTTTACCACAATCTTCTAGATTTTCTTATTTTTCTTCCTCTTCTCCTTCATCTTCTCAATTTGCCTTCTCATCTTACCGATCTTTTACACATTCTTCCTCGTCTTAATAATTTTCTACATCTTCTTTCTTTTTCTTCTTCTTCTATGTTTTATCCATCTAGATTTTCTCAATTTTCTTGTGCTCCATCTTAATAATTTTCTACATCTTCTTTCTCTTTGTTCTTCTTCTTTGTTTTACCAATCTTCTAGATTTTCTTATTTTTCTTCCTCTTCTCCTTCATCTTCTCAATTTGCCTTCTCATCTTACCGATCTTTTACACATTCTTCGTCATCTTACTAATTTTCTACATCTTCTTTCTTTTTCTTCTTCTTCCTCATTTTGTCAATCTTCTAGACTTTCTCAATTTTCTTGTGCTCCATCTTAATAATTTTCTACATCTTCTTTCTCTTTGTTCTTCTTCTTCGTTTTACCAATCTTCTAGATTTTCTTATTTTTCTTCCTCTTCTCCTTCTTTTCCATCTTCACAATTTGCCTTTTCATCTTACCAATCTTTTACGTTTTCTTCGACATTTTGCTAATCGTCAACATCTTCTCCTCCTTCTTACTGTTTCACTTCACGATGACTTTAATTGTTACTACGCTTCTTACGACACTTGTTACACCGCTTTTTACATCGCTTCTTATTACGTTTTTCAGAGCAGATTACAGTCTTAGATTATAGCGAAACGTCAAAAGATGTTCGGTATTAAATCAGTTTTCACGCGTGACGCTCTTATATTTGCATCTAAGTTTGGGTATTGAAATGATAAAAATAGCGTCATCGAAAGCTTTATTAGATGGTATTTTCTTGAAAGTTGTAGTTGACAAATGTACTTTAATGGGTACTGTAACAACAAACTGTGAGAGATATCCGAGTAAGGCGGATATTAAAGGACAGTTTGCAAGCTCAAAAATTATCATTATTCATTGATTTTTTAATTATTTAAATTATTATTTATTTTTCAATTGTAAATGTCTTTTAAAACGAATTCATGGCGGCGAGTAATATAATAAATATTAGTATTAGTAACACTACTACACATTAACTACGATTTTTTTCTGTAGATTATTCTATGCTATTTCTAAGCGTTATTTTTAATGTTATCAAAATTTTCTGTTAATAACTTGTTTAAAACTGGAATAAATGCCTTGAATTTTTTTTACACGATTGATGAACTAGTACATTAGACAATGATTAAAATGCTTGTTTAAATTTTGCTATTACTTGGAATGAGAAAAAAAAAGTAAAAAACTTCAGTCTTTAAACCTTCTTATCCGAGCCTATAACGAAAATTTAAAAAACACATTTTCTAAATCTTGATAACTTATATGCATCCCGAAAATTTCATCAAAATCGATTGACATTGTAATGAATTACAAACAATTAAAGTTCGCGCAAATCACAATTTTGCCCTGATTTTTGACACTTTCTGCAGTGTTTGAAGTCTTTCGACACTCGCAGCCCGGCTCTGAGTTCACCGATTTCGATGAAACTTTCGATACGCGTATAAATTACCGAGATTTACGAAATACATTTATCAAATTTTTGTTGCAGGCTCGGATGAAAAAGTTAAAAAAAAACATGAGTTTTTTCTTGTCATTCCAAGCAATAACAAAATTAAAAGAAAGTATTTTAGTCATTGTGTAATCGGCTTAAAAAATAATTCATGTCATTTAGTCCAATTTCGAAAAGATTACACCGTTTTAAAGGACGTCCACATGCGATTGTCCCCCACAGATATATCGAACTGAACGACTGACTGGAAATATTGGCGAAGAACCGTGACACCCCGAAAATTAGCGTAATAGGCATCGCGGGAACGATGCTCTCGGGCCGGGTCCCTGCATAGTCGAAGTGTGCGACTTCTTGTTCGGGGCCCGAGCGAGATATCGCCTCGATATCGAATCAATCTGCTCTGTCAGCGTTAGCGACATCAGGCTAATGGAATTATCAGACGGGACAGACACCCGCATCATTCTTTGTGGCCGCTCGCACGTGGAGGTTGCCGATCGCTCTCTCGGTATTATATAGCTTTGCCACGGGTGAAAACGAGAGCCCAACATAACTAAACGAAACCAAACGAAACGAAACGAAACGAAACGAAATGAAACGAATCCTCGGAGGAATCCTCGGAGAGGTGGTTGCGTCACGTAGACTTTGAGGAGAGCATTATTCGTTCACGGGCGTTACAATGCTCTCCATTACGGGCGTGACACTCGCTCACGCTCCAATAAAACTGTCAGATAAAACCTGTCCGGGACGCACAATACTCGGGACTTAATACACATCGTGTCCTCTTGGTATGCATCGCGTGTTTCCTATGGTACCTCATGAGCAGTCCTTCCGATCGCCACGGTGCTCTTCGACTCACTTGTCCCAGGACATTTTGTAGCAGTGATCACCGGTATATTTGGACTGGTCACGTTTCGGACGAGGCTCTGCTGCTTTATGCGCAATGTGGATTTTATGCGGTTACTATAAGGTGGGATCAAGATTGCATGCATGTCCCTGTCAATTTGATAAGTTCTTCAGTGGTTCGGAGTAAATAGTGTCGAGTGCTCCCATTTATTCAGTGGTTCTTGGCAGGGTTGGACGTATTTGATTCGAATCATAAGGCGTAATATTTTCTTCGTAGAATTAACTCGACATTTTGTTCGATGAATTAATTCGACATTTTATTCGAAATATTATGCGAAGAATTTATTCGATATATTATTCGACATATTATTCGTAGCATTATTCGATATATTATTCGAAACATTATAGATATTGAATTGATATTTACGCAAAGAAAAATAAAAAGTAGTAGAAGAAAAATAAATAGATATTTACAGATATTTAAACAAAATCCAAGAAAGAAACTACATTTGTATATATCAATATTATATATAGAAACAATAGAGAATAGAAGTATACAAATATAGTTTTTTTTTGTTTTTGTTCAAATATCAGTTAAAAATCAAGGATTGTAATAAAAAGTAAATGATAAATAATAAATGATTTCGGTTCTAATTGCTGAGCGCGCAACAATAATGAAGACGTATGGTTTTCCGGCGATGCTGCGCGCCGCCGTTCCGCCGCGGAAAACAACAAATTTCTCCTCTTTGTCACGTCCGAAGGAACGACTTGGAAGTTTTTGTGCGTGAAGAATGTCCGTGTCCACGACTTGCCGTGAAAGGATAATCCGTCAGCGGGTCTCCTCTCTCTGATCCACGCCGTAGGAGCGGGCTAAACGCGAGCATATAGGAGAGAGGCGAACGCGCTCTCCCTTTTCTCCAGACGCGCGTTCTTTTACGCCGCCTCCATTTTAATCCTCCGTGTGATTGCATGCCCGATACCAGCTGAAACGCTCACGTGGAAGGAAGAACGAGCGGCGCGTATGCGAACCTGACAGACCGTAAACCCTTTACCAACCGCGGGGGGTTCTTCCTCTCCCTCTTCTTCGTCTTCCCGACGACCCTCATCGCCACTCCTCTCTTTTCTTCTGTTTCTATCTTCACCACCATTACCGTTGCTCTCTCTCTCTCTCTCACTCTTTCTCTCTTTCTCTTGCTCTTTCTCTTCCTTGACTTCCCACACTTTCTCAGAAATTCGGCAAATTTGTATCGTTGTATCAGGATCTGCGTTTAAGGAGGCAGTCTCAAGTAAACCGTGAAAATGAGTATTTTTTTGTTTTATATTCCATTTTTGTACTCAACTTTTACGTTCCATTACCCTTAATTCATGTTGTAATACTAGAGAAACAATTTCATTTAACTTTCGTTGTTAATAATTACCCTCCAATAATCATGTATAAAAGTAAACCTCAATTTTTATACTATATAAATTTAAAGACATTACTGTAACACATTTGTGTGTGTATATTTCATTACACTCAATTCATATTATAATACTAAAGAAACAATTTCATTTATTTTTCGTTATAAATAATAACTCTCCAATAATATAAAAATAAACCTCAATTTTTATATTATATATTGTGTCTTTTTTGCAAATTTAAAGACATAATTATTATAGACTTAATTTATATTGTAATACTACAGAAATAATTTCGTTTAATTTTCATTATAAATACCCTGTTTTATATTTCGTTACTCTCAATAAAGTTTTTGCATTAGTAAAGGGAATAACAAATTTTTTGAAAATATTTAATTCTCAGTTCTTGTGAATATTAGCACATCCTATGTACATAAATGCATACAATACTATTGTTCTAAGAATACTAGGACACGTGTATATTAACCCTCATCCGTCCCCCGTATCATTTCAACACATCTCACATTGATTTCAAATAAATAGCATGTCCTACACGTCATTTAATTAGGAAGATGGTGGTCATTTGAGGGATATTGTTTTTCGCACATAATATTGACAAATATCAAACTAATTATATTTCCATGCAAAATAATAAAAAATTATTTAAAAAATGTGTTTGTGAAAGTTATTTTTATTTTATATTATTGAGTCATATTCTGTGACCACCCTGTATAAGAGTAGAAATTCGCACATCGATCCTCAGTTTTATAATTGTGCTTTAACACATTATACATTTACAGATGCGGTAGTTGACCTGGTTTTCAGACACTTCTTAAAAAATATGCAACAGAAAGGGTAACTATTTGTATCATTTTTTACGTCTCTAGGTCGTTCTTCGAACATTCTGTCATTATAGCTTTAGAAGAACGTTTGAACGATACATATAATAGGCTATTCAGGCGCGGCTATAATGAAGACTAAGGCAATGAAAGCGTATCAAAACGTAAGAAAGTAAGAACCTAGAACCTCGATGATGCTTTTAGTTCTAGCTGATTTCTATCGCGTTTTTCAGGGTATCTATTTCGAAGTTCAGAGGAACCAACGCGCTTCCCTAAATCTTTATCTTAATCTTTTCATGATCTGCGAGAGAGAGAGAGAGAGAGAGAGAGAGAGAGAGAGAGACCTGAAAGATCCATCAGGAATCAGGCGTATCGATGACAAAAGCTAAACACACGTGTCGAGAAATTCCTTAGGGAGTCCCATCGTTTTGACAGATCTTTCCTTTTAGGATCATTACGTGACAAACAACTCATCTTCGTCTGTATCTCCAGCTGCGGACATACCCCAAAAGAAATCCTGAATTTTTCAGAAACAATAGGCCACCTTTTTATTCTAGGATCTATAGGATTCAGTGACTTTATGGTATTCTTCTTTCGAGCCATCAATTTTACACAATTCATGAGATTCCACAGAGTATCCATCAATAAGTTCCGTTTCAAATTATTGTTAAACGGATGAATTTATGAAAACAATATAAAAACGTATTATTTCTTTCTGCTTTTTGTTTTACGAAGAATACGTTAATGTGAGTCAAAGATTTGTCGCTTTTATCAAGATCACTTGAAGGCTATCTTAACTTTTTTTAAATTTAAAACACCAGAACTTCTTTGAAAATGGCGCTGTATACATTGCAAACGACGAGTATACACGTCAGAGCGATATACGTTTTAATATTCTCGATTAAACTCTATATTTTATAAAAGTGTTGTATTTAAACAAAATATGAATAAAATCAAACGTATACAACATAATAACAGTAGCTTAAACAATTTTCGAAGTGGTTGCAACTGATTAGAAAATGTCCATTCATTTGCGAAACATAAGAACGAAATTATTCCAAACTAATCCTCGATTTGTCCTCGGTTTCGTCTAGAATATGTACATAGCATGCTCACCTATAGCAAAACGAAGAGTTCAGGACTCGCCTAACCGCTAAACGCTGCTTGCCGGTGAAAAAGGAAGGCGAGGGTGGCAGCGCGCGTGTCAAGGAGGCAAAAGACGATCATTAGCTGGTTACGACGAGATTTACTAATAGGCAGACGGGGAGAAGGAGATGTCGTGACTCTCTCGGACTTGGTTCGATGATACGACCCGGTCCCAAGGCGGCTCCTTTGATGGCACCGATGCCTCCTTCGTCCGCTTCGCGGAGCCGAAAGCCGGCGTTGCGACAGATACACAGAAAATCTTGGCGACTTATTACTTACACCGTCCCTCGGATACATATTTATAATTCATCCTTCGAAGTATGCCTTTCCGCTCGTGACACGCTCCCTGACAGCGGACAAACGATCCATATTATCGGCTTACGGCCGTTGCGAGACCACGACGCTGTTTTGACGCGAATTTAGGAAATCGGCGATGACTTCTTATCACGGACACGTTCATCTCAACCGAGTAATTATAATATTATCTTATGACAGGTGGAAGAGAGAGAGAGAGAGAGAGAGATTATTATCGTGCATAGTTCGTCCTGCCTTTAAATGTTTTCTCGGCTACAGTACGTTTTCAATTTCTCTCTTAGTATGATTTATTATTCGACGGTCCGAGGGTGTTCACATTTGAGAATTTATTTAAACGAAACTGATTCACGGTTTGTATTAACAATTCTTAGTCGCGATTATTAATCATCGGAGAGCATATAGGAATTTTTTAGCTCCTCTACAAGGCTTTGTAAATGTTTAAAAAACTTCCTCTCGTCGCATTGTATTCATCCCTAACTGGAATGAGCTACTCCAATTTTGTATTTCGACTTGATTTTATGGTAAACGTTTTAGAAAATCATCGTACCAATTAAGAACTAAAACAGGAGCAGCACGATAAATTTTAGAGAATAAAATATTTCTCCACAGTGTTATAAACAATCGATAGCTCTGTCATAATCGCCCATTAAATGTAACAACAATAACACATGCAATAAATGTTTCTAATTCCGATAGAAATTTGAGCAAACTTTAATTGTAAACAATTTATAACTATGTTAACACGTCCAACAAATTTAATGCAAATTCTTATTTTTAATCGAAATAACGGTTCACTAATTTTTTAATTCACGATTATTGAAATTGTAAATACACATTTATGAATTATTTATATATGTATGTATTATTCGCGGCAAATTGTTACAATAACGCTCGTTAAAAATCAGAATAAACGTTTAAATTGTTACTTTCATGAACTAATATAAAGCAGCTGCTTTCGGTGATCCGTAAATCTAGCGTTAAAAGCAGGCTTCGTTATCTGACAAAGCACGCGCTAATCTTTTTCAATCAGTCCCCTGAATTTGCATGAAGATCCTCGGTCCGGTCATACATCAAAGACTCGGACTATTTATTTGCCGCTTCGGCGGACCGGAAAGCAGCCTTTTCAGGCGATTCCTTTTTGTATGTTGAATCGTTTCACCAACAGAATTTCTATTAAATGCCGAGCATTAGCGAAATCGCTTTTCTGCCCTGGAGAACTGTCGGCCGGTGTCGAATAGTGTTTTCGAAAATATAGAGAAAAATATTTATGGGATTTGCACGGTTCAATAAACCGGCGACAGCCATTAGAACCGATTAGATTCCGGCAAAGATATTATCCCGCTGTCGCATGTCTGCATTATCGGATTCCGAGCCTCTTTCTCTTTTCCGTCTCTCTTCGGCCGGCGGACCCGGTTCTCTCTTTCGGCTCGCCTCTCCTTCTAAGCTCTTGGTTCGCGTGGCTGCCCGTTGGAAGAAGGGTTGTCGACCGGCTGGCTAAATATTTGTCGTAATTACCCCGGGGAAGAGGTTTTCCTTCGACGGAGTCCGAATAATCGCATTCGGCCGTCCGCCGGTTGCTGCACAAGCGGATTTTCCTCTTTCAGCTAGCAGATGCTATTATGAGAGCTCGCTTTCTCGTGAAACCGGAAACAGCATGCCACTGTCCACTGGCCACCAGCTTGTAAGACGCGAAAATACATGATCCTCATACTCAACCGCTCGGAATAATAACGTTTAATTATGAATCACCTGGATGCGATTGTACTTGCTTCCATGCGGACGATTTCTCGACCGAGACCAGCGGTTGCTATCTGATTAGAAAATACACATCTTCTGAGAAGAGAATTTTTACATGTACTCTTTGAAGCTTTGTCTAGATGCAGACAAATTTTTGCGAATTTCCGATCAGCTGTTTAATAATAAAAAAATTGATAGACTAGGATCGTTTTCGCCTATGCGAAGCACGTTTCTGTCTCGAACAAGAGGGTGTTCTGTAAGAAACGATATCTCATTGAAAAATTAGTTTTACGAACTGAAAATTTTCACATTTATACCTTAAAGATTTGTTTAAATGTGGACAATTTTTTGAAAATTTCCCCTAGACCGTTTAATAATGAAAAATTGACGGACTAGGACTGGTTTCGCCCATCCAAAGCAAGATCGTCTAGCTAATAAGAGGGTGTTTTAAAAAAATAATGTCTCGTTAGAAAATACATTTTTGTGAGCTGAAAACTTTTAAGTCAATTCTTTGAAATTTCGCTTAAATATAGAAAAATCTTCACGAATTTCCAATTAGCTGTCTAATAACGAAAAATTGATAGAACGGGATTGTTTTTCCCCATCCAAAGCAAGTTTGTCTATTTCTCATAAAGGCGTTTTGAAAACTTGATATCTCAATGGAAAATTAATATTATGAGCTGAAAATTTTCAAACTTATGCTTTCAAGATTCGTCTAAATGTAGAAAAATCTTTCCAAATTTCCGATTAGCCGTTTGATTAGCCTACTGAAAAATTCCCAAGCGATCCAAAAAATTATTTTTCAAGCCGCTAATTTTTCTAGCGAATTTGCAAAGCTTTGCCAAGATCCTGGTCAATTTTCGGAGATGTCCACGGTACCACTTGCCGCAGAAAAATCGTTAAAACACGACTGCGTGGAAGCAAGATAGCGATCTTGCGGCGAGACACGACGCGGCGCGGCGCGTCGGCGTGATCGTGAACAAAGAGAGAAGAACAACAGGATTCTCGCAGGAAGATCGAGAAAAGCAAGAGTGGCGGTACAGTCGGAGACTGTCAGCGTTGTTAAATAAAGTGGTCACCGTGGATCGGCCGATGCGGACGCGACAGTTAACGGTAAACCGTGGAAGAAGTTGGTTAGCGCGGCTCTGCGGCCGAGGATAGCTGGTTGTCACAGTAGAATAGACGTAGAGTACTCAGGCTCGGAGCACGTTTCGTTAACAGAATAAAATCACAATAACCGGGATACGTATAGAGTTATTCGTTGTCTGGCTTGAACTTGACTCGGGATCGCCTCTTTGACGAGACACTCCGTGCCGCGCGGTGATCCATCTTAGCTGCCAACCCTTGCTTCAGTCTTGCTCCGTCGCCATGGGACTGCAGCCAATGACTGCGATGCCACCGTCCGTTAGACCTGTCCTCCTCGATCATCTTTCGATCACACTGATTCCGCTCCGGGCCGCAGAGAATTTCCACTTGCCTCCTTCTTCGTCGACACTGTCCTTCTCTTCTGTCCTCCTCTATTCGATCCGAACCGAATTGCGAACGTGTTTGCCTCGAGATGGCAATTGCTAACAAATCAGTCGAGATTCTCTTCAGGGTAGTCTACCGATCGTGGGACTGACTCGATTGCTCCGGGAGGCTTTTCATTCGGTTTTATTTTTTGGGGGTGCTAATGAGAACCGTAGGCTACGTTGTGGTTCAGTAGTTGTTTTTCCGGGGTATTTTTATTTTACTTACTTTACTTTTTAAGTTTGTAGAAATTGAAGTATTTTGAAAATTGTAGGAATTGAAATATTTTGCGATTTGTAGTTATTTGAATATTTTGAAATTTCTAGGAATTCAAGTATCTTGAAATTTGTAAACCTTGAAATATTTTGAAACATGTAGAAACTGAAATATTTTAAAATTTATAGAAATTCAAATATTGTATTTCGAAATATACAGAGGTTAAAACATTCTGAAAGTTGTACAAATTGAAGTACTTCGAATGTAGCATATTTAGATATTTATTGAAATTGAAATATTTTGGAATTTGTAGGAATTGAAATGATTTGAAACATTTTGAAATTTGTAAAAATTGAAATATCTTGAAATTTCTAGAAATTATAACGTGTAGAAATTAAAGTAAACATTTTGTAAGTAGAAATTGAAGTATTTTGAAATTTGTAAAAATAAAAATACCTAAATATTGAAATAAGTATTTTGGAATTTCTGATACCATTTCCATTACAATATAACACAATAAAACTCCCAATAAATAAACGAAGAACCAATCTCTCTCGAGACATTCCCACAAATATTAATACCTCGCGACTGATTTCAGCGGCTCTCAAAATATCGAAACACTCGATACGAATATTAAGCGGAGAATGCAAATGATCGTGTAAAAATAGTTCGATTCGATGCTCGTCGAGTGGCTCTTTGCTGTTTGAAAAGGGAACACCGAGGGTAGTTTCGGAGTCACGACATCGATATGTGTTTCGCGATCGATCCGCCGCCGTCATTGATATCCAATCATCCGTTCATGATCGCCTTATTGTTGGAAAACAGTTGACGCTGATTTTCTCACAGCCGTTACCGCAATCTCGAAAATCCATCGGACCGGAAACGTTTAATGGTTTGCGTTTATAAATTTTTCATGAGACTGCCAACCGTTTCAACCGACTGCCGTGACAAAAGGAAAATTGTCAACGAGAATTTCTTAAACGATACTGAAAGCAGCAACAATATGTTAGTAATTAATATGTGAAATGAATATCGAATGAAACGATACGTTAGCGAATAACGCTAATTATTAGACTGCGGATCTTTATGAATTTATGACGTGTGTTAATTTGTAAAATGCAAGGTTTAATAATATTTTTCTTTTTCTTTTACAAAATGAGTAATTATTAGTTGCAGTATTTTATTTATTTTACCCTAAGATATAATAGTAAATTAATCTATTTAATATATGATATAAATCATATTGTTTATTGTTTTCATTGTATAAAATTAAATATATTTAATTATACTACGTGAATTCTCTCTGTCTCAGGAATTTTTTAGTTCTTATTGATTTTTAAGTTTTGTACTTTTTACAAAGCCATTTGATTTTTTTCAGAATCGATACAGGAACAATTTATTTTACACACGTGTGAGATTGTTTTTATTTGCATATACTCTATATATGAGTATGAATTATTTTTGTTAGTTTCTGTTTATTCAGATCTTTATTTGTTCATGTGATAATTAATGTGTGTAATAATTCATGTCATAATTAATGTGTGTGAGTATGTATCATTTACCGTTAAAGTGTTTGAGTATGAATTATTTTTCTTAGTTAAAATGTTTGAGTATGAACATAATTAAAAGCAAGGAGAGTGAGTATGGTGTTATTTTTATTGAAATGGTATAATTGGTATAATTGAACAATCGAATGACGCAAGAGAAATCACAGTGGATATATTGAATGATCGAATGAGAAATGAGAAATGGGACACTATTGAGATTGTTATTTACTTATCTGTCAAAATTGTATGCGTGAAAGTGGCATAGAGATTTCTGTTAACGTTTCAATTTTGACAAAATATCTTCTTATTTTCATGTCCAATAAAATTTGTTTAAATTTGCTTTATATCGGGTTTACACTTAGTCGAATTACAAAGTAGCTCCCATGTTAGACAGCACCTCGAACGACAGCTAATAACGTTACATTACCAATTAAGCGGGACAAATAGCATCGCATTAATTATCGTAGATTGTGGACACTTCTAATAGGCGAACAGATCTCCCTCTTCGAGACCGAACAGACGTGTAAATTAAGTAATAGATACCGATGCAGCCCATAACCGGCCATTAAATGTCACTGATCCAAAAAATACCGTGTGACATCTTTACTGGACCAATTAAACGCCGCAGTCATTATTGGTACCTAAATTGAATTAAATCAAGCTAATCAACGTCCGTGTACAACGCTTCTTTGATCCACCGATGTTGGTTTTCCTCACGCCAATTTATGTCTCTTAAACGGATACACTTTTTCCATCGAATTTCTTTCGGAAATAAAGAGGAAACGTCTGCTGAAACGTCTACCTTTTTAATCATCTCTTTATCATTTTTTTTTACAATTTAATATTTTGATAATCGCGGTTGAGGAACGTCAATACTATGGATTTTGTGTATTTGTGACAAAAATCGATGATTAAAATTTGAAACAAAATTAACTGACTTTTATCTGGCCCCTGTTTGTTGGAATTGATGATGAGTTTAATAGTTAATTATGGGATAATAGCGGTAGTTGTAGTCAATGTACATAAGCAACCTATGAGGAACACGTGAGTCAAAATGACGTCACAATGTACACTATGATAAGTATGAATTTCGATTTTTTTTTGTGTAAAGAACTGATGCTGTAAGTGGTCAAATATTTTTTAACCTAGTTAACTATAATTTTACATTTTTGAAAAATTAATGCTCTAAGTGAGAAAAATATTTTAGAATGTCATTATTGATGTTTTTTTGTGGAGAATTAATGCTATAAGTGAGCAAATTTTGCTGAGTCTAATGAACTGTAATTTTACATTGTGAAAAATTAATACTGTGAGTGAGAAAATATTTATATCGAAAATATTTATATTTATATTAATGCTATAAATGAGAAGATACTTATGTGTCGAGAAAACAATCATTTTTACACTGAATAATTAATCATACAAGTGTACAAATATTTTTGCGGTCTAGTGAACAATAATTTTCTTTTGTAAATAACTAGTGCTACAAATGAGGCAAATATTGTCGAGTCTCGTGACCTATAATTTTACGTCGTGAAAAATTAATGCTGTAAACGAGAAAATACGTTTGAGTCGAGTGAACTATGATTTTACGTCGTGGGTGCTAGGAAATGTTGGACTCGTGAGACAATTAGCGAGAACCTAGTATATTAATCTCAGCATAGTTTCCCCCAGACATTAACAAGGCGACCAAACGAACAGTGTTTGAGACCAGCTTGAGAATCGTGAATGGAGGTTGGTTCCCATTATGTGAATGGATCAACGAGGTCAGATCTCGTGGCATTTGACTTTTTCGTCGGGAGGTCGGCTCGGCTCGGGCTAAGAAAGTCATTTCTTCTGTCATTAATCGTTTCTCGAGAGCCCTTATCGAAATTGATTGAGTAACCAAGAGACGAGAACCGTCAGTATTACATTACAATTTGCTACTGATTCTCATCAATCATTCCTCGGTCGAATTAGTCGCGAGCGACCACTTTATCGACCCCTTCCAGACACAATCGGAAGTAAAAATATTCGATTATATAATAGTTCTCCCGAAAAAAATTCATTAAAAACTGTGCCATAAAGTCTTCCCAAAAGAAATTCGTGAGAATTTATTCCATAAAATTTGTCCTAAAAAAATTTATTAAAATCTGTCCATTAGCATTTTTTCCTAGGAAAATCAATACAACCTGTTCATTTACATTTTTTCTAAATAAATTTATTAACACCTATTCATTAATATTATTCCTAAGGAAATTCATCGAAACTTTCTCACTACAACTTTTCGAAAAGGAATTAATCAAATCTTATTTTTCTTCAAATTCTTCCTAAAAAAAAATGATTCGAATTTTTCTAATTAATTGCTTCCTAAAATAAACTATTACAAAATTCGCAAAACTATCATAGACGCTTCACGAAAATATATTTTCATCCTGCGAATAAGTTGCGATAATCTTACGCTCCTTAATAAACAATAAAAACGAATGCAACAAAAAGAGAACATTTTGTTGCGGTTTAAGGATGCGTCCACACTTCCGAAGAGAGTTTATTCACATATTATTAATAGTTCTCCAGAAAAAGAATCGTAAATATCACTAACGTCATCGTGAAGAAATGGATTAGCATTTTCTATTTAAATAACAATTGTCGTAAGACATTTTCAAAAACGTCAAATACTTGAAAATACTTCGAGAAAAGAACGAAATACAACATTGAGCAAGCGGTACACAATGGGGAGTAACGTAAGTGCCCATTTCGAAAATCAGGTTACGCAGAGCAAAGGTAAATAATGAAGCGGAATGAGGTTAATTCGAGAATCTGCGAATGGTTCGATGGAAATGGAACGTTCGAGGCCCCCGAATGGCAGAGAGCGGAGGCTGTAGCCGAAACTGGCGATTCGAAACGCGGGAAGAAAACGTCAAAGGGAGAAAGAATTTCGAGACGAACGATTTGCTCCGAGGTGAAAGGAATCCTTGACCGCGGGAGCCACTTGTTGCACAGCACTAGATTCCTGTTGATTGCTCTCCGCGGGGCACGACTTACGCTACCGACTTCGAATGCCCTCGAGGACCGATTCCCTGTCGTCCAGCTGGGTACTGGCCTAATCGTCCCTTTATTCCTTGCCTAATCGATTCCACAACCGTTCGAATGGATCGCCCCGAAATATTCTATTTCCTAGAGAACCGGAGCAACGATCCTGTGAATCGCTCCCTCCTCGGATTCCCAATTCAACCATGAACGACGGTCGGCCATTTTTCTCATACTAATCGCCCTTAATACGAGAAATCGCAAGCAACAGAGAATATCATAGAATGTTAGAGAATGTTAATAAAAAATAGTGGTAATTCTTTTCAGATAAATAGTATAAATTAATAAAGAATGTTAGAGGATGAAGAAAAATGTTGGGGAATGTTGGGAAATGTTAAAGAATAGTACAAAATGGTAAATTATGAAAGAGATTCATATGGAGATATGGTAAATGGTAGAAAATATTAACAAATGATGGGGAATGTTATAGAACAATGAGAAATAGTAAATAATGGCAAAGGAATAATATAGAATGATGGAGAACATCAAAGAAAATTGATATTCCTAAAAATTGTATTAAAAAATGATAGAAAATAGTAAAGAATATTAAATAATAGTAAAAATTAGTAAAGAATGTTGAAAATGGTGGAAAATAGTAAAGAATGTTGAAAATGGTGGAAAATATAGTAGAGAATGTTAAATAATAGTAGAAACTACTAAAAAATATTAAAGAATTTTGAACAATAATAACAAATGATAAAGAATATTAAAGAATGGTAAAAAAATGATAAAAAAAATAACGGAGGATGATGGAAAATACTGAAGAATGTTAAAAAATGATAGAAAATATAAAAAATGTTAAAGAATGGTAGATACCAGTAAAGAATGTTGAATAATACTACAAAAACCTATAAAAACTTTCGTTGAAATAATTAAATTCTCCGATTTCCTAGCAAATGCTCATCAACAGAACATTTTCGATCAACGTTTTGAGTAGACGTTTTCGGTAACGCGATCATGAGTTCTGAATTTTGCGAGAGAATTGTCAAAGATCCGAAGAACAATTTCGTCCGACCGAGTCGACGCGATACCGCAGAAACAAACCTGTAACGGGAAACGGTGTTAAAGAAAGAAGAAACACCGAAGAAAGAGTTCGTCGAGACGAATAGCCGAAGGCAACGGAACGATTAGTTACGGACGACGTTCCAACTTTTCTGTCTTTATCACGAGAGGACATTCGTATGTAAATTCACGTTAGACTGTGCGGAGCCGTGCCCTCGCAAACGCTCCGAGAAGTGTCACTCCATTGTGAGGAACGATGGAGATTGATCTCGAAGTTGTTGCCGACTCAAAGTCTGTTATGATTTTCTACGTCGTATCTAGTGGGAAACAGATGACTCAATATGGACAGCTATTTTTGAAATTCGAAACTATTTTAGCGAGTATGTGTGCCTATTGATTACTTAATAATTAACCACTGCTTCCAAGAATGATTGCTTTTATGCTAATTCTACGTTTCTCGAGTAACGAGATTATTTATTGTACAATAACAGTTCGTTCTTAATTTTTTGTTCGGTGAACTGTGACTGCATTACTGCAGTTCACGCAGTTATGTGCATTGTCAATTTTCTCAGCAAGAAAACTAGTTATTACACAATAGTAGTTCATTTTTAATCTTTTGTTTGGCGGACAGTGATTACACTGAAACTTATACAATTATGCGAATTGTATTTTGTTTGTCGCAATATTTAATCTATGGTTAATTGCAATAGTGTCCCGTGTAATAATAGTATTTTTTATTATTGTTGCCAACAAGAGCATCTTAAAAACAATATTCGGAGATCATTATCGAAAAAAATTGTAATACGATTGCTATTAAATATATTTTATTAAACCTTTCACGATAATTTCAATTTGTTACGATTATTAAAGTATAAAAAAACTTTTCACTTAATTAACTTATGTTTCTTATAATTAAGATCGACAATTTTTATTTTGCATAAAGATTCGAACTTTACTTATTACCTTATAACATTGTAGAAAATAATAATTCATCATTGATTAGCATGATCAATGTATCCAATCCAAGAATTTACACATTCATATTTGCCATCGATGCATAAGATCTGCTGTCCATTTATTATCACTACGTCGTCGTCGTCGTTATCGCGTCTATTCGTTCGCGGTCGTTCAACGTACTATGGTTGTTTGTAGGCGAGAAGGTAATTTTCTGCTCGTTTCAAGGAGCTCGGTCTCTTAGCTGACATTCGTACGCGATCTAGCGTGCGCTGTTTTACGGGGAAGAGCGGGAAAGAAACGGACAAATTAATATATCCGCTTTTTAATCCCAATGTAGAGGTTAATTCTAGCGAAGGGAGACGAGAAAGCAAGATAACGTGGGGGCCACGCGACAGGAAGACGGTCTTCTGTCCGCCGAAAAACGTCCCTCTCCCTTCCACCACCAGGAGACTTCTCGAGAAGCCATGATAATCACGTAATAGCGTGAGCGATTAATCAATTAAAAACGACAAAAGTCACGACCCCCTCTGAATTCTGTTGCCACCGACCGCCATCGCTGCCGCGTCCCTTTTCCCGCAAACGGCGGAATCTTTTACGACCGACCAACTGATTGTTCCCACTTCCTTCTTTCGTACAATTTTTACCAAAAATTCCGTCGTTCGTAATCAATTCTTAATCATTAACACGTTCCGTGCCACGTGTACCATCGATGGTACACGCTTGCATGTTTACTTAGTGAACTGAACAAATTGTTTACAAGAAATTTAGAACCGAAGAATCAATTTCCACCGCAAGAATGGGCGTTGATAAGTTTTTGTTACGTTGTTATGTGTACGAGAATTAATAATTGCACGTAATACATCAAGTTTTAGTAAAATATCAAAGTGTGAAGATTCGAGTAAAAAAAGCTCGGCACGGAACGTGTTAATCAGCAGATCATTCAAAGTCGGATAAAATATTGAAAATATTCCAAAGATTAATTTGCAACAGGTACATATATATTATTATTATTATTAGGTTGTGGATGTTTATGCAATATAAAAATTGCAAGGTAGAGGACTAAATCGAACTTTCTTTCTTCTCTTAATGATTTTCATGAGCTGCAACACTGATATTTATAAACATTATTTGATACTTTCAACCCTTTAAGCCACGTTGTTTAATTTGTGGTATTTGTGGGGAAATTGGGGTACCTTGATCTTTATACTGGGTTGTTCCGAAAATTGTTTCGTTTTTCATAAAAAATTCGTTTTGTAAGGGTGCTGAAATAGCACTTGATTCAGTATTTTGCCAATGGAAACAAAATTTCTACTAGCATTAGATTTCAAACCTGTCAGAAAAGTGTCAAAAAGTTTCCTTTATATTGCATTCATACGTAATAATATGTTTCCCTCCCTTTGTTTTTATTACAACGTGCACCCTTTCTGGTATACTCTGTACGCATTGTTTTGTTGCATCCATTATTTTAGAATATGTTTGTCATTTCGTAATTAATCCATTTATTTCGGATATTTATCCAGAATTTGCTCTTTTAACGACCGCTTCTATTTTTCAGCATAAGTAACATTACGGTTTACGGACGACCCAAAATAATATCCTAATAATTAAAATATTATTTATTATCTTCGAAATATAATGAAAACCAAAAACTCAGTATACAAATTTATAAAAGAAAATTCTTTTGATCCCTCATGAAAACATCAACGTTTTAGTATTTATTTACACGTTTGCAGGCAAATTAAAAATGTTGTGGGATCGCCGGCAACCCTAGAGGATCGTTTTAGGATTAAATCGTCTATTGTGGTGACAAATGATAAGTGCACAATGGTAATCTGTACATAATTTATTAATTAATAAAACAATTAAACTCCAGCCTTTTAATTCTATAATTATCACAAAAAAAAAGCAAAATGGAAAATGATGGGCATCCGAAATATTTTTGCCACGTACTGTACACTAATTAAAAATCTAATTGGGAATAAGAGGGCCGTGAACGCCGCACGCTTCTGCGAATGAAACAGTTCGAAACTGTCGCGGAACGGGTGGAATTCGCGCGGCAGCGGTTCATTAATTTTCGTGGCGAGATGGGAAAAGCTGAAATATGCGATCGTAGGTGTGCGTCTTGCCAAGAAACGAAGGAATCCAATTGGTGGGTCGCCGGGCACAATGAACGGGGCTTAAAGGTGGAGGACTGAGCATTCACGGGAGGAATTAGCGGTTGCTTTGGAAGCGCGGACACCCCATGGTGCCATCAAAAGAGTTACAGGCCTTTCGCACCTCGACACGGGGGATTACATGCCATAAAATAAATCCTCCTGCACCCCCCGACGTCGCTGCTCTTGTGACCTTAGATTATAATGTTTTGCTCACGCATGCTTCAACGTCCATGAAGAATCTCCTTCCCCTTTTTTCTGTCGCGGTCTTTTTACTAGCCGGGGAATCGAAAGCGAGCATTCGTAATGGAAGTTTTCGAGTTGGTATCCTGCCCGGATGATCGATCGCGATCGGTCCACTGCGGATTTTTATGCAAATACACGATTTACTTTGTTCGTTTTATTGTTATTTTCTCGTGTATTTGAAGATGAAACTACAATTAGTGCACGGTGATCGTTTGTTTTTTATGTTTGGATGTTATGTTTATATTTAGCGTTTTTAACAGTTGAGGATTTCTTAAAATATTGTTGAAAAGCGGCAACAATTTCGTCCGTGATTTAACAGATTATTTGGATTATTATAATTGGACGGCAGATTTTATGCATTTATAACAAAAATGCGGAGTCCAAATGGAAAGCAATGAATACATTTAAAGAATTTAAAAATGCTGTTGTATTAATTTTAACTCGTTTAAGTGATTAAAACGAACAATTATTTTCATTTCATTACTGTTTCTTCCTTTTATTTCGCACAAAGATCAATCGGTTTAACTATATTAATAAACGTTTCGTCTCTTTTTATTGTTATGTTACTGTAACTGTTGTCATTGTACATGTATTTTAGTGGGGTTACTATTGTTACGATAGTATGATTGGTATAATTGAATAATCGAATGATGTGAAAGAAGTGGGAGTCGATGTATTGAATGATCGAATGATGATTGAGAAGTAACAAGCGATTGAAATTGTTATATGTGCTTTAATTACGTATTTAATAAATTGATAAAATATTATCAACAATTATGTAATCTCACACTATTCTCAGCTTATCAAAATTAACAAAAGAAACAATCTATATTTGCTTAATTTGTGCATCTGGCAATAAGCTTTGACAATTTTTATTTTCCAGAAATTTTTCTGCAGTTTAATTAAAATAACAAACGCTTCGTCCGTTCTTATATTATTGTATATTGTATCATTGCATATGTTATTATATATTGTTACACTATTTTCAACTAATCAAAACTATTCAAATGAACAATTCAATTCAATTTAATTTCTGTTTCTTACTTTCATTTTGTATAAAGATTATTTCAGTATTAATAAACGCTTCGCCTAATATCATTGTTACGTTATTACATTTTACAACAACATATAGTTTATTTTGCATAATTCCATTATTTTCAACATATCGAAATTATTAAAAGATCCTATACATTTTTACATAATTTCTGTATTTTGCAGTGAACTTCGACAATTTATACGTTGTGCGTGGAGATCCGCGGTCTAATTAAAATAACAAACGCATCGTCTGCTCGATCGAATGGTATTCGCCGGGGGTTGTACTATCAGCGTTTGCGTGGAGGAGGATCTTCGAGCGGAAACGCAGCACGCGCGTAGAAAGCAGGGACGAAGCCTCGGCTCGCCTCGCCTCGTCTCGCCTCGTCACGTCACGCCGCTGGCAAAGGGAAACGTTAACGAATTTGACAAGAACGAAGGCCATACAAATTTCCTCGGCGTGCCGTTGATCGGCCGTTTAAGCACGGAGACGCATTTTACGGTGGCCCAGCAGGCTTTGTTTGTACGCAGAAATTGCCGGAGGGGCGCCCACTCGCGAGCCAACGCGCCGCAGGAAACACAGATATAACAGTATACTTACGTGGTTGTATTGTGGCGAGAGAACGCACGCGACGACGTCACTGGTAGCGGCAACGTACACACGCGTTTAGACGTCGCGTCGCGCCGCGCCGCGCCGTTGCCATCGACGTTCGTCGTTGTTGTTGTCGGTGCATAACCACGCAATGACAGTGGACACGACCCGGCGTTGTCCACGTGCGCCCGCGCGTCTCATGAGAATGAGGGACCAGCGCAAGTGGCTTGTTTAATGCGCTCGAATACAATGTCCGTAGTACGCACGACACTGCCGCTACTTGTCCCCACTTCCTCCATTTTTCTTCTTTTCTCATTGTTACGCTTCCTCCTCGCGATTCTTTAATTAGGCATATTTGATCATTATTCGGTAATTATTTGGTGATTGAGATGGAGCTGCAGAATTTGGAACATTCACTAACTTCTCCCTTTTGTTTCGTTATTGTTCTTTCTTCTCTTTTCGTTTGCTTAACCCCTTGCTTTACGATTTATTCTCAAAGAAACGTGCGTGTGCAAACAATGAAATAATTAAATTAAGAGCAACTCTGTGCGAGATGTTACAAAATATGTGCAACTAAAATATTTCTGTTTTTATTTAGTATATTTATGTAAATGTGGATACTATTTAATTTGTAATAGAACAGATTGATACAGTAATGCTAATTTTAAATAAAAATTGGAAAATATTCTTCGAATGTTACAATGAAATTTAGAGAAAGATTTGTAACATAATTGAAATTATCGTGAATAAAATTTGCAAACTATTTAAATTTCTTTTTAGTATTAAAATTTAATATATTAAAATAATAATTCCTCCTTGCTGTTAGATCTCAATTTTGATATCTGCTATTCACGTATTTTTTATGTTATTTATACAGTGTGCCTTTGCATTAGCTATTTACGTTAATTACTTATTATTTTATTATTCAATATTTTGGTTAATTGCTTGCAATTTATTATACTATTTAATTATTTGAGTTGCTATTCAATTATTAGACTTTCTTCATTATATCAATATTTGTCATTTACATAAATAACCAGCTACTTCCAATTAGTTTGCAGCCTTATTATTTCCTACTTACACTATCATTCAACGATTTGCTGTTTCTAGGAATCATTTTACTTGGAGCATATATGAATGATCATGGTTGAAATTCATTGTTCTTACAAAATAAATAATTATTGAGGCGATTTTCAATTGCAAACTCTATTAAATTGCCGCCTTCTATGTTCTACACATCAACATCTGAACTTGTGAATTTACATAAACATTTACAGTCGAGCAGTGTGTCACGAAAGTCTAATTGATGAATCAACGATGCGATTACTCACGATGCTTAATTGAAATGATTTTGTCGTCCCTGGTTTCTGCATTCACGATGAATCGGAGTCCGGAAGTGGTCTGATCTCCTCAATCTCAATTAACATTAATTTTGCAACACAAGACAAAACGCACTTTTTAAGATTTTAATGTAATATTATTTTTAACAAAATGATAAAAACACATTGTTCAAAATATTTATTTTGAATTATTTTCTAAGTTTAATCACATTTTCGCAATTGACTTTTCAACTTTTTCAATGAACATAAATAGTAAATGTAACGACAATATAAACATTAACATGTACAGCAAATTCGTAAATAATATATGTGCATACATTGCAGATGTGAAGTAGCATGACTCACGAAGGAATTCACAAACATCTTTTAAAACAAAACAAATTTTTCAAAATTGGACCAAGTGACTTGAATTTTTTGTAAATATCAAAAGGACTGGTTTATTAGACAATGTCTAAAAATTGAAATACCAAAAAGAATAAAATATTCACGTCTTTCTTATTTCCTATTTAAACCAAGTATATATTGAATACAAATATTTTAACAATGCAATTTGTGCGTGAAATGATTTATATGCGTCGAAAATTTTATCGAATCCGGCTGACGTTGTTATAAATTATAAACAATTAAATACTGCGAAAATTATAATATTTCTTTCTAGGCTCGGGTGAGAAAATTAAAAAACTTAAGAATGTTATCTTTTTGCTATTCCAACTAATTACAATTTTTGAAAAAAATTTGTTTAGATATTGTATAAAACATTTCAAAAAAGTTTAAATCTTTCGATCCAATTTTAAAAACGTTTTTCCATTTTAGAAATTATCCAACTGTTCTAGAAAGTGATCGAAAAATCACAAAATTTTACAAAATTTATGTTAAATAAAAGTAAAATAAAATTAATTTTAAAAATTAACTTTGACAATTTTACAAAAGATCGTTAAAAATAATATTGTCAAGCATTCTGATTTATCGTAGGTTCCACGAAACTTTTTAAAATTCGCATAATAAGCGAATGAAGAAAAATAGTGGTAATAAGGGAAGTAATTTGAGGTCGTTATGGTCGTGATCCACGCAGACGCGAGGTCATCGGAAATCGAGTGGCCACCACGTGCGGGGGTGTGTCGCGCACAGTTCACGATCATCCACAGAACTAATGCCGAAAGTAATCTGTCTGTATGAAACTTAAAGTCACCCTTCCTTCACGCGGGTACTGTGTCTAATCGATCACGACACGCTCGATCTTTCACCCTCTCCTCGACTTCCAATCGCAATTTAACCGCGCGTTCATCCACGCTGCCTCTTAGCTTTGTCATTCGTTACAATTCGCCTTTTCGAATCAACAACGTCCACAAACCTTATTCGTGTCGTCAATCTTTACAAATATTTTCTTCCTAAGGAAATCTCTGCAGAAAACAATTATTAACTAGACAATGTTCGACATAAACGCAATATTTTTAACCTGAAAATGATTATCAACGTAGCTGAAAATTAATTTAATAGAGAGTTATACTAAAAGAATTTGAGAATACAGCTCACTGATATAATTAAATAAATAACGGAATTATTAAAAGAGTCCCAGTTCACTAAAATAATTAAGTAACTAAAGAAATTATTAAAAGAATTCCAGCTCACTGAAATGATTAAATAAATAAAGAAACTTTTATTTGTTACAATTGAGAATGATCATTTTTATATTGCATAAAGATCAACAGCACATCTAGTAATTACAACAAACAAATTCTCCTTTCTCTCGCTCGAGTGTGTTACACTTTAGCGCGAGATAAATTGCGCCAACGATAGTCGTCGATCGTTCTCGCAATGCTTATTAGTTGTTCATTTGGCGGTCGGAATAATGGGCGCGCCTAATCACGCGTAATTGTCGTCGAACAAGAACGTGGCCAGTTCCTTTCATCAATTCCGGCGAAGAGTCGCATAAGTCCTGAAAATAATAGGGGTCTTTTTGTTCCACAGCTGTGCTCCACTTGTATGTATAATACACGCCACTTACGAAATCGAGCATCAGAGAGGGTTAAACCCGATAAATCTCTTTTTTCTTTCTCTCATTCTCTTCTCTCTCTCTCTCTCTCTCTCTCTCTCTCTCTCTCTATCTCTCTCTCTTTATCTTTCTCTCTTTTTCTCGCTCTCTCGCTCTCTCTCTCTCTCCCTCGAGCGCGTTTTCATTTCTCCGCCGCTTGTGCCCTCGCGTCTTTTGTTCCCGTGTACGACGTCCTGTTTGTTTTAAAGGGTCACAAAAGCTGTTCAAATGGGCAACGGGTTAACACATTCACTATACCGCGGACACGTTTTTCGTGATCGTGCCGCGCACCCCTTGTGCACGGAACAGCCCTGTAGCAAATCAGCCGTTAATACGCGCTAAAGAATACATTTTCCACTCGTGAATAATCGGTCATGCTAACCCAGCAACCATATACCTTCCCTTTGAACCGTTCTCGTCGTCGTCGTCGTCGTTCACACGTTAACGATGTTTTACTGGAAATTAACAGTCAATGCGTTCCAAGACGCTGGACTGCGGATCTTCGCACAAAATACTAATACTCCGTGTGAATTGCACGAACGATATTGTAAAGCTTTATTCAAAATAGCAAGTCGCCTAATTTTATGAATGAAACGAAATACAAAGTGTGCGAAATACTAAGCCAAGTGAATTGTAGGAAGAATATAAAACCTTGTGCAAGATACTAATTTACGAAATTTAAGAGAACTGTGTGCAAGATACATACTAATTTACAAAATGAATTGTGAGAAAGAAAGAAAATATTAATTTACCAAGTAAATTAGAAGTAAAAAATAAAGCATTGTATAAAATACTAATGTGCAAAGACAATTGTACGAAAGAAACAAAACTTTGTGGAAAATTCTAATTAGCGAGATGAGCAGTGAAAAAGAAACAATATTCCATGCAAAATACTAATTCGACAAGCAAATTGTACGATAGAAACAAACGTTTGTCCAAAAATTTTAATTTGCCAAGTAATTTGAAAGTGACAAATAGAACACTGTACGAAATACTAATTTGCCAAGCGAATTGTAAGAAAGAAACAATTCATGAACGACGTCAATAATTTAAAAATAGGCAGAATGTAATTTTGCATTCTATAATTCTTCCTAGATTTTGTTCATTAATTTCCACGATCTTAGGATGATCAGCCAACAAAAATAACCATAACAATCCTAATCACGTGAACAATATGAAGAGTTGAACAAAAATTCTATTGTCTATTAATCATCTGAGATTAATATTATAATATTATATATCTGAATTATTATTATATATCTATATATCTGAGATTAATACTGCCCTGAGATTAGAAGGTGGAAGCATTCCATCGGCATGAATCCTTTCGCTTCCAAGCAGAGACGATAGTCACGGCACGGTCGTTCATTGAGGACTCGGTGTCATTCTCGGAAACGCGGAATCCATGAATGAAGCTGGCAACGGCACACGTACTACATACGCAGCCGCGATAAGAATAATTGTTGAACGTTGTCTAGGGGGCAGCTGGTAGTGGTCGCAAGTCAAGGAGTTTGACCCGTGGGCGCAGCCGTCAATGAGGCAAGGGACTAACCAAGACCCAGGATACGAGGTCGTCTACTTGACCCCACAGCGCGCGCCGGATGCCACCGTTTTTCTCTCCAGAATTGACCGATTCAATTGGAACACCGGCCACGCGTTTGCTCGCGAAAAATTCGCCGACTCTGCTTTCTTAATCCTTAAATGGTCCGCGAGTCCTTCGAGGATCAGCGTCGGCTGTTGGGGACACCGAGCTGAGCAGGGTGCCAAGGGTCGCGTACTCTATTCAATCGAATTCGACTCTTATTCAATCTAGCTTCTTGAAGATTGCACTCGGAATATTTTGGTTCGGATAACAGAAACGCTAACTCGTTTGCTACAAGCATTAGTTTCGCTGCTTGTTCTTATTGTTGAAATGTTTGATTTGCACTCGAAGGGCGGATCTTTTTGATCGGAATGTAACCGCTCAATTGTAATTTTATTTATCGATTTTTCTAACGTATTTTGTTATACACTTCTTCTCGAAGTACCGATGAAACCTGACGTTCAAATAACAATTCTTAAAGTCCGGGTCCAGATGGATCCAGGTTCTGCTACCCGCGTTGAACGCAACGTACCAGCTTTATGAATTTTTAAAACAATTTAGCAAAGGAATAGCGAACGTGTTAAGCTGCAATTTTAAATTAAAGGTAATCTTGTATTGTACGATGAAATTAGGGACCTAAGTTCGTGATGAAGATAAGGACATAATATGTTGACGAAGTTAAGGACCTAATATGGTGATGCAACTAAGGACTTAACGTCTTGATGAAATTAAGGACCTGACGTGTTGATGAAATTAAGGACCTGACGTGTTGATGAAATTAAGGACCTGACGTGTTGATGAAATTAAGGACCTGACGTGTTGATGAAATTAAGGACCTAGTAGGCTGATGAAGTTAAGGGCCTAATATAATAATAAATTTAAGGACTTAATATGGTTATGAAGTTAAGGACCTAATATAATAATGATAAAGAGAGGGACCTAATATGCTAATGAAGTTAAGGCCCCAATATGATGATACAATTAAAGATTTAATATGACTATGAAATTAAGGACTTAATATCATAATGATGAAGTTAAAGACCTACCGTGCTAATGAAGTTACGGACTCAATATGATAATAAAATTAAGTACCTAATATTATCATGAAATTAAGGATATAATATGTTGATGAAACGAAGGACCTGATATGAGGGTGAAATTAAGAACCGTATATAGTGACAATGTACGTATACATTGTACGACAATGTGAAGGACCTCACATCCTGCGTAACCAGCTCCCGTCCAGTAAACAGGATCATAAGCTTGTGGACGACATTATTAACGCTACATTAGCTCGATTCAGTGGAGGTTGGTGTTTTCCAGAAACACAAACCACCGAAGGGAGGGACAGCGACCGGTCGATGCCGAATGGGGAACAATGGATCAAATTAAAGTCACCATGGGAAAGTTAGGGGTTAGGACCTCTTTCGCTCTAATGCTCCGCGGACTATTTTATCTTCCGGGGCTGTTCGTCATTCCTGAAATCCTTGATGCGTGATCACGCGTTCCGACCACACGTGACTCACACTACTTCCATGTACATGTAGTGATTGCAACAATATCGTGTCAACACGTGTCGCTCTGTATTCGTCCGTTTCCGATTGGAGCTTGTGCGAGATCAATGTGCACGATTATTTGCAGATGCTTTCCTGTAATTCTTGCGTTGATGTCATGAAATGTTAGCAAATAGTGCAACGAGAAAATGTTATTAAAAAGTTCTAACCGAAAGAGCAACCGGATAATGTTATCAAAAAATGGTCCTCAAAAGAGCAACCATATAGTGTTATCAAGAAATAAGATAAAAAAATGATCAGATATTGTTATTAATAAATGTTTACGGAAAGTGCAAGTAAAAAATGAGGAACTAGAAGTGGAACCTAATAACGTTTCTAAAGAACGTTCCCAGAGGATGTTACCGAGAAACGTAACCTAAAAACGTCACCAAATTATCATAAATAAAAGAAATGATCATAAATTAAACTAGAAATTAATTAATTACGAATTAATTGCTTTTTATGGCCTCAAATATCCTACGTAGCGCGCTGTTGGATGAAATGACAAAGTTGCATCAAAATCAAAGAATCAAAACGAGATAAAAATGAAATTTTGACACAATTGAGATAAAGCGATACATTGTTTTTACATTAAAGCTGAAATGTTACAGAATAATGGGAAAATAGAAAGAATGTGCTATGATCATTTTTTAACCATGAAAATTGATGTCGAACTTAAAATATTTCGACAGAATTGTGATTTAATCAATACCACGTAAAATTGGATTTTCGTAATTTTTTAATTGAATTTCTTTCCTGTAAATTTTGACACGCTGATTGCAAAGCCGATCGCAAAAATCTACCAATTCAGGATATTAAGGAAAAAATCGATTTAAGCGAAACTCTATATCTGACGATAAGATGTCGATACGATATCAATAATCGACAGTCTCACCTGTGGGTCCAGGACTAGATAAAACATTTAGGCGATCGGATGGACAAAGATCCGAGGTGTTGACGCGGCCCCGGGGTGGTTTAAGAG
The DNA here is from genome assembly GCF_051020955.1 of Megalopta genalis. Taxonomy (NCBI): domain Eukaryota; kingdom Metazoa; phylum Arthropoda; class Insecta; order Hymenoptera; family Halictidae; genus Megalopta; species Megalopta genalis. The sequence continues at coordinate 19,637,560 of NC_135014.1, forward strand.
AAAGCGCGAGGCACGAGAGGGGTCTCATAGAATAGATAAGGCTCATGTTCTTGGACCCCTCGGCTCTTATCGTGGATTGCGCGGAACTCGATCCCATCCTTCGGGATCTATGGGTGTGCGGGCGCGAGTACGCGTGCGCCGCGTGTTGCTCGAATACACGTCCAATGCGCGCGTGTGCGTATGCGTGCGCGTGCATGCGCGCAAGCACATAGGATTTCGCATTGCCTTTGCCGGGTTGCGTGCGAGCGAATCGGGAGGAGAGGTTCACTCCGGGAAGAGAGAAGGAGCGCGGAGCAAGCACGAAACGAGTGGAGCCGACTGAATGACTGAGTGACACTCGGCTGACGTCCCTTCCGGTGTGTCTCGTGTTACGCCGAGCCTGTTAATGTATATTGAAGTTACGGCATTGGGCGCGTGCCACCCACTGCATTCTCTCTCTCTTCGCCGAGCATTTTTCCCCGACTCCCCCTTTTACCTTGACCCATCCCCGAACCAGACGCGCCGGTCTTTTAACCCTTTACCGCGTTGTTGATCGTTTATGGTGTACCGCAGGGTTTCGTTTGTTTCCGCGGCGCAGTCGAAATTGTCATCTTGTTTCTGGAATATACGCTACGAGTTTTCAGTCAATTCTACAGTGCACTTGCAATTTTTATTAGCTTCGACAATAGTTTCTATCGTTTCTGTAGTACCTATGCTCCATTGTTCCTGACACAGTCAGTCAGATTTTTTGTTGTCCGCTATTGGCCTTTTCATTTATTCCTGCATTGCATTTCAAGGTTTCTTGATTTCTATAACACCTACTCGCCATTATTTATAATATTCTTTTATCGAGTATATCGTGCCCGTAGGTTTTGAAGTTTCAAATACAAAATATAATTATCATATTCATATCAGTTCTTATACTTATTAACGTATTTCAACTTCCTATATATAGGGTGTATCATTTAAGTTGTAAAAACTCTTGTAAACACGTGATTTGAAAAAAAGCTAACAGGTGTCCTTCAGTATTTCGAGTGGGAAGTCAAATGGCACTGCTGGTTTCTTAATGCGACGGTGTTTTCAAGCTTATTTTAAGGTCATCTTGCTTTCTTCATCATACACGTATGTTTTTTATTTTGGAATCATATTCCACGTAGAAAAATGCACAACTTTTGTTTGAAACATTGTTTTTGTAACTACAATATTTTTTAAGATATTTAGATGATCTTTCATGTTTGCGTTAAGGATAATTTTGTTTTTCTATTAAAATGACAACGTTACTTTCTTCTGGAAGGTATTTTATTTCATTTAAGAATGTCATATTACAAAAGAATGGTTCAAACAAAAGTTCTGAATCTTTTTACATACGAAATAAAAACTTTTTAATTCCAGAATAATTATGATAAAATAATTTATGACGGATAGTGAACGATCGTTAATCGAATAAAATATTCGAAAATTGAGAAAATAATTAATTCGATTAATTATCTTGGATAAATATTTATTCGAAACAATTGAAACGATGCTGAACTCTGGACCAGAGTTTTGGGGGCTACTAGTTTACGAAGCTTGGGATCGAAAGCCCATACGGTCGTCGTGTTTTCTTTCTTGTTGCATGCGTTGTCGGAAGTGTTTCAATTCAGGCATTCAAACGAGGAAACCTTAAAAAGAGCCGCCAAGCGGGAGAGGTTAATTACTTGGCGCAATAGGTCAGCGTAGAACTGTTTGCGCAGCGTTAGGCTTCCGTTCTATCTCTTTTTATTTGATCCTTCGATATCCACTAATATTTCATTTCCATTCTGCAACTGTAAGATAAACAAACTTGTTTCAATTTTAGGCTTTCAATAGACAAACTTATATTAAGGCTTTTCAATAGACAATTTTCGACAGTAACTTTTAGCTTTAATAGACAATAGGGTGGTCCTGTCTATTTTTTCTGATATCATCCCCCCCACCACCTTAATTAAGACTAAACTTATCCCTAAAATACACTATATAGCTTTCTCACCAAATGTCACAATTTAGCGGGATAAGTCTAAATAATTCTAAAAAAGAATTCTTAATCCTCGTAGCTGAGAGTCGCCCTAACGGACCGCTTTCTATCTAAATCCGCGTGTAACATTGAAATTCTACATTGACTGAATTTTCATTGAAAAGACTGCAGAATGCCCGGCTGTAAAACGGTTTAAGATTACAGGTCTTCCTGCGGCGTGTGTCCCGCGTTCCTCTTAACGAGAACGCTGAATCTGTAGTAGAACATTTAAGTGCACCAAACGAGACAATAAAAAAAAATTTTCTCGCCAATGAAAGCCGAGACTCGTTCCCTCAGGGTACAACTTCCTGCTTAAACCTCTGACTCGTTCGTGCTCGAGCCTGGAATAGACCACAGGCAACGAAGAAAGGAGAAGGTGAATTAAAGTGCAATCAGGGCTGGTGTGTGCCTTTGTATTCTCACTTTCTCCCTTTTTGTCTCCCGCGCCTCTAACGACCCACCGTTTAGCCCAGTCCAGCTAGTACTACTTAAATCTCATAATATTTAACTGCGTAGCCACCATCTTGATCAGGACACTTCCCTATCCAACAACAACATGCTGGATGTTCGAAAACTTTAGATTCGAACTCGTTTGTTTCGTTAGCGCCGCATTCGTTTCTGTGTCAACGCTCGCGCTCGCTTCGCGACAACGATGTCGCCGATATCACATCGATGTGATATCGTTTTATTATTATTAAATTATTAATTATTCACATTGAATTATTAATACTGTAAGGTGATCGTGTAAAATGGATAAATAAAGACACAAAATCTTTTACTTTTAATTTCGACAAAATTTCACGGTAGTATAATGATCTCGATTTCAATTCAACTTTGTACAGCAAAATCAAAATTTACTTTATTATAATAATTTTACTTTATTAATTGAATCCATCGAATGATGGCTAAGAAATGAGGATTAACGAATAAAATGTAATTCGACATTATCAATACGAAATATCCAGTCGAATAAAAATTTATCTAGACAACAATGTATCCAAATCAGATTTTATTCGAATAAAAATTCATCTGAATGAGAAGTTATTTATTCTTCAAATAAGAGAAGATATTTATTATTGGAATAATAAGTTATTTGTCATTCGAATAAGATGTTATTTGTTATTCGAATAAGAATTTATTGGTACAGGTATTGATTCAGGAAACAATCAATTTTAATGAACATTATAGAATATAGTGTTTTTCCATAGCTTATTGATTCATTCCTTCTATGTTAATTTATATAATCAACTTTTTCATCAACTACTACAACGGAAAGTTTCTTACTTTTGGATACATTATAAAATATGAAGAATTATTCGAATAATAATTCGTTCAAATGAAAATGGAGAATTACTCGAATAATAATTCATTCGAATAAAAAAAATGAAGAATTATTCGAGTAAACAATAGAATAACGTATCCGACTGAAAAGAATTCATTCGTACAATTATTTTAAATAAATATTTATTCGAAGAAATTCGAATAATGTGCCGAACTCCGTTCTTCAAGCTGCCATGAACCAACGAACAGCAACCTATGATAGTTTAGCCTTACCTGACTCCACGGTTTCTCCACTGCGATCCACTATAGATCCACCCCGTCCCACCCGCGCTCTGTCAGTGGACGAAGCTCGCAATTCCGCGGCGTGTCAGCTAGAAGAAGCTTTCTACGGGAATTCTCAAGAAACAATTGCCGACCTAAACGAAGCTAATTGAAGCCATTCAAGATCATGGCGAGCGTGTCGGTGTCAGCTGGTGCGACGTGGAAGAGACGACAGGACAAGCGTAGCACGAGAAGAGAGGAGAGCAACCCTGTAAACTCGGTTTCGCCGGGTTTCGTTGGTGTGTAAACTAAACGAACGAACGGACTGCTCGTTTCCACCGCTCCGTCTAATAAAGCCGAATGAAGCGCCTACGAGCGTCTTCCTCGCGCGTCTTCGCCGGTTTCTCCTCTCTTTGTCGTTAGGCCTTTGCGACACGACACATTTCCGGCCGTATCGCTCCGTTTATCCCTTCCTCCGCGGACTCCTTTAAAAACACCGTCTCTTTTGCCGCTGGCCCTCCCCCCAACACCCGCGACCCGTTTTTCCGTCTATGCCGTTCATCACGCGCATCGTTTGCTCTTTTCTGCGTTTCAATGGATACGTCTCGTCTCGTCTCGTCGCTCCGCCACTGGCGATTATGCTAATTCACGGTTCTGGGCTGCGGTGACAGTGTAATCAGCCGACCCGCGCGCGTTCTCTCAACTAAAATTCTAAGCGTTTCTTCGTTTTTTGATAAGAACGTAGACCATCATTTTTACAAGTAAGACGAGGAAACACTGAAGTATAAACATTGAATTTTACTTAAAATTTGCTTACCAATGACGCCATTATAAATGACGCAAGTAGTTTTTGGTTATCAAGAACCGTATAAATGACGAGAATTGTTTTCGACTACCAAATAAACATTATGGATGACGAAAATTGTTTTTGTTGCAAATAACAATTTTGTGTGCGAGATTATTTTATTGTTAATTGAGAACTTGGTATAAATGTTAATTGGTAAGTGTCCTGTGAATGAACGTTTAGAGATAATGTAGTTTCAAATGAGAGAAGAAAAATGTTACTTTCTATTTGTTAAATATTTAAAGTTAAGCATTATATACATTGAATTATTATTAATCCAATACAATTATCGATGACGAGAATGTTTATTCGTTACAGATAATGATTATAATTGACGAGAACAGTTTTCGGTTACGAATACCCATTTACAGATAACCAGAATTATACAGGGTGTTTACACTATATTATGCATTTGTATGTAAAATCATTTTCCAAACAAGTGTCACCGATGTAACGTGGACATAACTGTCCAACATATTTCTCAAGACTGTGTTATATTAAAAAACGTAGAGGAAAGTACCATATATAGGGTGGAACACGAAACGTGATTAGCTTAATATATTCTGTAGTTCGATTGGAAATTGTTTGAGCTAAAATAACATGGTTTTAAGAGAGCTTTAAAATGATCGTACCAAATTTTTTTCAACCCTTTTTTTCAAAGTTATTAACGTTTTTTATAGGTGAAACATATAAAGTTTATAATCTGAACACTTCTTAATCGAAATTTCAAGAATCCGACGTATAAAATAAAATAAAATTTATAAAATAAAATCCTGATCGATAACAATTATTCATAACCAATACATAATTCTGGTTATCCGTAATTGTTATTCATAATTAAAAACTGATTTTGTTAATTATAATTGTAATTTGCTGTCAAAAGAACTAATTTATCAAACAGTGAACAAAAGAATTTTTGCAAGACTTCCACGCAATTTTGTTGTTCTTGATTTTCGTCTCATTTCCAGCCATGCAATCTATCAGATCCAATTTACACCATGAATTATGAAACACCCTGTACAACTCGAACATTTTAAATCTTCCGGTGAGATTCGAATTATCGAGTTTCGACTGTGTTAGTATAAGCTTATTATTTCTGACAACCGTGTCTTGTTATACAAAAAATTTCGTTCAGGTGTAGCACATCTCGTTTTTGAGCACTGCTCAAATGATAATGAATCTGAATGGATCTAAATGAATTGTAGGTACCATAAAATTTTTGAACATCCATTAGTTCGAGCTTATTATTTCTGTGAACCGTACACGTTTCAGGGGAATTCTTCGGCAATGGGGCGAACAATTAAAACAGTATTGACTTTTTCCACGTGAATGGCCGCCATGTCGCCAGCATTCGCTGCATCGCTCGACCAATTCGGCTCATCTTTCCTCGTTCCCTCCTTTCATTCTTTCCAGACTATCTTCCGCCCCGTACGACAACACTACACACAGAGTAGCCGCTCATTCATTCTACCATTCGATGACCGTACCATTCATACATTCATTCATTTAATACTTTTGTGTCACACGAAGATACGGGCCTTCTGTGGTGGCTGCCCGCGCCTGGGAACCTTTTAACTGTTTTGCATAACGTGATTAATTCAATAATCTCATCGCCCACTTTTCTTATCGTTCGGGCGTGAATCACGTTTTGTCGAATCGCATTTTCGGACTGGCGAAACGGCTCGTTTCAAATTCCTTGGGCAAATTGAATGACCGCGTTCGACGGTGTCTGATTCTCTGAAGTATCCTTTTTTCTGTTATATACTTCAGGCTCAGCAAGCCCACAAAGAGGATTTTCTGAAGTTGATATTACCGATCTCAAAATATGAACATTTAATAATGTAATAAAACATATTGAAAATATTCCAGTATGACTATTATATTTTCGATATTAAATTCATTGCGATTATTTTTAATATTATATTCGACGCTCATATTTTCAATATTAAATTCAATACTCATATTTTCAATATTAAATTCAATACTCATATCTTCAATATTAAATTCAATACTCATATCTTCAATATTAAATTCACTGCTCATGTTTTCAATACTAAATTGCTCATTTTTCAGTGCTCATATTTTCAATATTAAAATCAATCCTCAGATCTTCAATATTAGATTGAATGCTCATATTTTCAATATTGCCTTCTATGCTCACTGTTTCAATATTAAATTTAATGATCAATATGAAATATTCTTCATAATGTTAAAAGTACAAGACTGCTTCTAGGTCTTAAATACTGACCTCGCATAAAAACCTATTGTTGCAAATTAATTCATAAGAATTATGACAAAAGACATTTAGAAAAACCGTATGTTACACAGTTATCACTACACTGTGAATCTTTACGCATTTTTTTGGCTTGTACATATTTTTCAAATGCATAAAATCTGCATTCTACCGGTAATATGCTTTTTCTCTTGCAGAATACTACATTTTGGGAGAAACAAAGAAACCAGAAAGATCTTGATCGGGGAAAGTAATTTTTCTAGATTGAAGCCACGGAGCAACTGCGGACACGCAATAAGACAGCAAAACGGCACTTCGATGTCGAGAACTACCAAAGCTATTGTATCAAACTTTATTAATTTACTACACAATAATTAACACACAAAATAGTAGCTGTTTAAAGAACACATAATGATAACATATCACTTGATATGAAGTTTTCGTATGACCATTCCTATTACGTTTCTTTGAGGAACGTTACTCAACTATTTCTTAATCTCTTGCCATATCATTATCTTCACAGTTGCAACGATTAGAACTTTTTCGATTGTAATTATCTAAAAGAAAGAAGAAAACGTTCGTTTATTCAGCGCTTACATTTACTGGAATAATTAAACATTGTAGCCAATAGAATCGAATTTTATTCGGACTTAAGAGAACAGAAGAACATTAACAATTTACGATCAGTCAGACCCGCGAAAGTACGACTTTACCAACCACAGAGAATAATAGTAACATAGTGGAATAAAAATCCCGCAGATATGATGCCCACGTGCTTGCATCATTCCTAACGGAAAGCATAATTTCGGGGGAAGAAGCAAGCAGAATGGGAGGATTTTGATCGCGGAGGACGGATCCCCTTAGATTGAGATGAAGAAACGATCGCAGAGACGTGGCTGGACGAAAAGTGGGCGTCGCATCGAGTAAAGGCGACGCGACTGAAAGCCCGCAAACTGGTTCACTCCAGACGAATAATCGCGAGCTCGTAATTGCTACCAACTATGCGGAGGTGGCGAGAAATATGGCACTGTTGGCGGCCGAGCGTCTTCTTCTCTTTCTCTCTCCTCCGGTAACCCTTCTTCCCCGCTTAAATAAATTAACCGAGTCATCCAGCGACAGCACGTATACGGCTACTTACATAGGTACGCGGCCTTACGTCATGTGCGTGCGCCTGCGTATGAGTGCGTCCGTGTGCGTATCAATGCGTCCGTCGCTTGCCGGTGTTCGCGTGTGCGCGCGTCTTTGCGCGCGTACATGTGCATGGACGATCTACAACGCGTGCAAAGCCTACTCGCTGCTACTCGTGCTATCCTTGAATCTTCCACGAAATTGGCCGCAATCAAAGTGCCACGTCAACATACCCTACGCGCGATTACCGATCGCGACTGTAATATTATAGTTCGAATAACAGAGAGCCGGAGAATTTATCCAAGAACAACGCTGAAGAATGGAAATCGAGTGTCCTACTCGGTGCGACAGGCTTGTGCACATGGCGACGTAGGATCTGAATATCACGCTTTGGAATTGACAATTTCGTTTGAAGCTTGAACGAGGTTGGATGTGAAAATACAGTTTTGATAACGATTTTATATTCCGGAGAAATATGTTGCTCCGTTTTTGATCGCGTATTCGAAGATATCGAAATTTTGCATAATTTTTGTGTAAGTATATCGTGAATTGTGTACCTATGTGCAAAGAACAAAAGAATGTAAACCACGCTCATGATTTTTGAATTGTAGATGTATATAAAATCAGAATAAAAGAATGCATGCTACACTCACTTAAGAATAATTTAGAAAAATGTTATTCCTGTTATTTGATTTAATGTGTGCCATTAATTTATTCTGCTACCATAAGACAACACATAATTAACCATGTATACAACTGATACTATGTATTCAACGTTATCATACGTAATCATTCGACTGCGGATTTTTATGCATTTATGATACAAATAATGAAAATTTGTAAAATATTTATTTTACTCACGATAAAAAGCTTTCTAGTCAACGTAAAACAATTTTCCCTACTTTAGATATTTAAAAAATAATTAATGAATGTGGAAGAACTAAGAATAACTACTAATTTTCTTAAACAATGTCCCGTAAGAATTTAGAAACTAATAGTAAATAAAAGTAAGTAAGTAAGTAAAAAATAATAGTATTATCGAACAACATACATGTAACAATCCTGTATTTGCTTAATAAACCGTCTGGCTTGAAGCGTCGATAAATAAATGAATAAATAAATAGCGGAACTGAGAATTTACATAAAAATGCACTTAGATTTATTGTCAGTCGATTTGATTAAAGTGCGGTTCAGAAATTCGTTTTACTAGACTGATAATTCACCGTCACAATTTACAGTCGTCACAGCCTCGAATTAACGAACAGGTAATTATTTACAACGTGCCACATGAATAATTTCAAACGTTCACTATAATCTCCGTAAAATAGAATCTCCATGAAATAGAAGCTCCATAAAATAGAAGCTCCATAAACTAGAACCTCCATAAAGTAAAATCTCCGGCGAAATAATCCGCCGTAGACTCCTCAGCGACGACACACTTGAGTTTCGCAATTGATCACCACGTTAATACGTTTTATAAATGCACCACGTTTACCATTGTTCCGGAAGAATTCTGTAGAATGAAAGCGAACGTTCGACACGTTCGAACGCGTGTCCCGGAAAGGAAAGGTGCGAACAGCGAAGACAGAAATGTCGGAATGCGCTCAGAATAATAAACCGCAAATCAACCACCATGATACGCTCGGCACGGATCCCCATAGGCCAGAATTTCGCCTGGTACCCACCTCTCCTGCACACCATAAGCGCAGCCACCCTTGCGGTAAGAGGAAACCCTCTGCTCGGTAGCGAAACCAGACTATTCCTTTCTCTCCATAAACGTCCGCGTCCGAGTAGGGGAAGAAACGGAAGAGGGGGGAGATGAAGCTGCATGCAACGGGGCCTGCAACTGCAACGTCTACATGGAGGAGCTCATAGCTATGGTGGAAACGATCGTCCCTTCAGCAAGAATTTCTTACCCAACATTTCTGTTTTAATCGGCAATTTGCGGACGAGAATTCGTGACACTGTTTATTTAAAATTGTGCTTATGGAAAGTGTTAAAAATATAGCAATATTTATACTCTAGGTCGGAATAGTCCCGAGCTCCGTTGTCCGAGAGTTAATACTATTTTTATCGAAGGAGTACAAAGATAGCTTTGAAAACTTTAAAGGTACAAAAACACCTTTGGAAATTTTACTTTAATACTATTTTTATCGAAGGGGACGAAAGACAGCTTGGAAATTAAAAAGTATATTAAATAAGTAAATTATATATAAGATGTAATAAATAAATCGAGAATATTCCAATTTACAATTTACTGTAGATCTATATTTCAAGTATATTTATTTCGTAGTTTGATTCAAATATAAAATCGTAAATGATCAAAGATATCGCTGTTATTAAATAGAAGTACGGACTGCAGGAAATATTGGTGGAATTTTATCAATTGTTTGAACATTTTTCTACAGTTTTCGACAAAGCAGAAATTGTGCGAATTTTATGAAACGGGAATATCAACGGGCGTTTCACAATATTTAAAAAACATATCGAAAAATAATCAACGTTTCTGTTCCTCTACAAAGGTAAAATCGATGGCTCCTGTAAATGAAATGTTCTGAAATGCTTCTGAAATGTTTCAAAAGCAATCCTAAATTATTCTATTTTAGAAATGCGTTCAGTTTGATTCTATTTAACACTAAACGTTTTTCTTCGAAAATACTTGAATAAATTACATTACTGGAGCGGTAGGTTTAGTGGTGCACTATACATCAACATAATACTTTTCCAAACGAAATTTAATGTAATCCTATTGCAGACGAAATTCAATACAATTCTATTGTAATCAAAGCTCGGTATAATTCTATTACACCTAAATTCAATATAATTCTACTGCAACTAAAATTCAATATAATTCTAATTTGATACCGAGTTCTGTATTTTTTTCCAATTCGTTTCATACGGCTCGTTGCCAAATTAGAATTATATTAGATTAATAAAGAAGTCAGAATTGTATCGAATTTTCGTTGAAATAAAATTATATCGAATGCAATTTTGAAATAAAATCGCACTCACATTTCAAATAGCATCGTATTGCAAAAACGTTTCAAATAGAATCACGCAGATTCGTACTGTTAGATATCTTTGAATTAAATATTTCTGCGAAACAGCATTAAATAGATAGAAGTCGTCAAAGTAAATTTTATAAATTGCACAGAAAGTCCGTGTAAACAATGCACAAAGATTTGCGAACAATTTTCGCAGCGAACACGACAATAGACGACGATAAGAAATTTTTTCCGTGAGAAAATTACCGAAAGAGTGACGTCAGAAATGGTCTCAAATGATTTACAAAGGGTTAATATTTGTGTTGACGTTGAATCTCCGAGAGGACAATGGTCGCGACACAAGAACACGACGATTTTAAAGCGTGACCGTTATACATAGATAACGCGGCAATCACGCGGCATTAGTGAAATGGTATTACAAGGGCTCTGAAAGACATCACGGCAACCCTAGTCAGCGACTCTGCGAATAACGCTGACGACATCGACAATAATGTAATAGCGCAAAGTGATTCAGCGAGTTACCGACTACTTACTAAAATGCTAGGAACACTTACGATCTTTACACGTTTCGCAGACCCTGGCCACCGATATCGATAAAACATCGCACTGGCCACCATCATGCTGTTCCTTTAACCTACTGGCCAATACCAAAATCGTCGAGAATTATTTTGAATGATCGCGGCATCGCACAGTGCGACGAGCAGTGACTAAAAGTAGAAAAAAACGTAGTTTTTCAAAGTATTTTCAATATTAATGAATATGTTAATTGTCCTTTAAATATTGAAAGTGGAAATTCATTGTAGATTTTGGCGAATGTTTGTTAAACAGCTGGTATTCTTGGAATATTTGCACATTTTCTTTCATTTTTATAAGTTTTAAGAAAAAACATGCCAGTCCTAGAAGTTGCTGTAAAATATTTTTTAGACAATGAGTAATTTTTTAAAAAAATTTTCACAATTCGAAAGTCCATCGACTTTGAGAAAATTTTTCAGACAAGTACCGAAAAGGACTTCTGGAACTTATATAGCATAGTAATTGGAGGTGTATTAAATTTTGTTATTGAATAAACGTCAGTTTGAACATCACCAAGTTTGTCAAAATGGGAAAAAGAATTAAAACGCTTAGCGTTGCATCACATGCAAACTCTGATACATGTTCTGTTTCAAAGGTATTAAAAGCTTTAAAATTTCAACTGTGTATTTTTTACCTGCCCCACGTGTATCTCATTTTTAGAATAAAAAGCGAATGATTAAATTGACGATCATTGAATCTTTGAAATGGTAATATCCTATGCACAGAATTAATAGTAAATAATGAACAATGATACAAAAATGAAAAAATTCTTCACAACACTGCACTCGAATATTTCTTAACAACATTATCCACCAGTTATCATTTTATAATCTCCGAATGTCTAATTTGCAGTTACAAAGTATTCAATTTTTTAACTGCCAAGTAAATGGTTTGGTGGCACTAACTATTACAATCGGGTATCAACAAATCGACCTTGGTAACATTATCTAATAATTTCGTTTTAGTTTGTTTAGATTTTACGTATCGTTTCTTTCAGCTTCACGAATATAGGACGATTTTTTGATCCTTTGAGCTCAGAGAACTATCTTCAGTCACCTGCTAAAAACATGAACATATTTATTAACAAAGTATTATACATACGAAGCCACACTTTTTTATAAAGAAGATATAATATAATAATATTAAATTTAATATAAAATAAATAGAATTTTAGAAATAAAAATAAAATAATAAAATCTGAGAAAAGATTGTATTGCTACAAATTTTCTGAAACAAAAATTGTTCATTTTGAAAGTAACATGATCATCAGCAGTTTTGTCATGTCACCTGAAAGGGGACATCAGAGTACGAAGAGTCGAAAGGCGAGCAAAGAAAGGCTACTAGAAAAATTGGACGTTGACAGGCTTTCGACAAAATGTTAATTCGGCATGGAAAGTACAGAACGCGCGCGCAATTATAGTTTTGCGAGAGCGTAGCTTTGCGCAAGTTTGGCAAAGCGGCCGAGATGGAATACATCGTTAGTATCTGCGAGGTAAAAAAGGCCAGCAACGAATTCAATTTTCTCGGCATAGCTAGAGAAGAATATTTACCACGCACGGAGAAGTTACACGCACATAGCACCACTTGCCACTTGGAGCAATTGACCACGCAAGTGTTTACCGTCCCCTTCGACTACGTGATGCTATGCAATATTCGTTTAGTTTTGCTTTATGTATCGCTGACAACTGTTATCGGTCCGATGATAACGCGCAGTAGCTGCGGTCTTGACGTATTCGCGCAATTTTCGATTATCGCCGATACTATTGACGCACTTTCGGCACCTGCCGACGACAATTGCATCTTGCACTCGAAATGCGCACTTGGAACACGATATCTGCGACTTTGGAATTATTCGTACGAGGAAATGATTTACTGTAACGACTTTAATCAAAATTGAGACTTCAATGAATACCGGAAAGTTGCAATTTCAAATAAAAGAGAACATTTTCAGGTCTTAAAATTGTTTTGTTTGAACTTTTAAAATTGAATTGTAAAAAGCTGCCACTGCCACAGAGTTGCAACTAAAATTTTAAATAGGAAAGGACATTCGTTGATCTTCCAAGACGTTTATTTAATTGTAAACAAAGAATGTGCAATTTCAAATAGGGAAAAAGACTTACAGATCTCGGAAAGTTTTAAAAATTTTATCTCTTAATGAAGTACCAATGCCACAAAGTTGCAAGTGCAATTTCAAAGAAGAAAAAACGATTATAGATTTTAGACAATACTGAAAATTAAATTGTAAATAAGTATCATTACCACAAAGTGGCAAATAAAATTTCGAATAGGAACGAACATTTGATCTCAGAAATCTTTTACAATCAAATTGTAAAAAATACACCAATGCCACAAAGTTGCACGTATAATTTCAAATAGGGCAGAACACGTGCAGATCTCAGAAGCATTTCAAACTTTTACTTCTGATAAAGTACCGGTGCTACATAGTTGCAAGCGTAATATTAAATAAGAAGGAAAATTTACAGATCTCAGTGTCTGTTGAAAAATTAAATTGTAAAAAAGTACCAGTATCATAAAGTTACACATGCAATTTCAAATAGTAAAAACCCTGTTAGAGTACTCAAACGTCTTTTAAAATTAAATTGCAAACAGAATATCAATGCCACATAATTGCAAGTGCAATTTCAAATAGGAAGATTCAATAGGAATTCCAAAAATGTACCAATTATAAAAAGTTGCAACAGCAAATTCAAATAGTAAAGAAGATTTGAAGATTCCAGAAGTCTTTGAAAATGTAATTATTAAAAATTGATAGTGCCACAAAGTTGCAACCGCAGTTTCAAATTTGAAATATCATATAGTGGTCTCTAAAACCTTTCAAAATTGAACTTCAAAAACATAGCAATATCTACTAAGGTACGTCAGAGTCATCTCAACGAATAAAACGTGGCTTCCTCGACCGAGAGTGGAAACAACGAGGAACAGTTGAAAAAAAAAATAATTACACTCACAGTGCTAGGTTTCCGATTCGCTGCGTTCCGTGGTCCGGCGTTCGAAAGAATATTTTCTGGAGCGCAGCGCGTGTAAGAGGTGTAGTGGCAATTCCGTGTGATTGAAGCGCAGCGTCGATGTTGGTTAAAGATATAAGAATGCAAAACGCGTCTGTCAGTGGAGAGGCTGCGCGGGTCACAATCTCATCTACCGATCCTAATCGGTAGTGGCCTCTCTTTCTCTCTGCCGTGTGCTTCGCTCGGCCCTTCAAACGCTTAAATCCCCCGCTGGACGTACGCGAGCGCACGCTATTATCTTATTTACGCCTCATTGTCTCAATGCATCATACCAATATCGAGCGGCCGCCTCGTACCGAGCAACAACACACACTTTTGTATCTGGCCCACGTGAAACCGCCTCGTCTAGGACTTTCGGCGATACGCCAACTGTGCAAACATTATACACCCCTCGAACGAAATGCCGGACTCTCGATTCGAGGCGGCCAAGATCCGTAGCGGAATCTGATCGAGCTGGACAAATGTGCCAGTTACTGTGCCCATCGAAGTGACCTCCGAAGTTTTCGACAAATTAAATAATGCTTTTTACCTACATCGTGATTCTTAAAATATTTAAATTGTATGCCGATGTTTTTTTTTATAAAATTACAAATATTTTATCATAATTGAAATATACGAAGAACACAAAATATTTACTAAAGTGTACAAAACAGATTTTTACCGAGTTACTGTGCGTTTAAAGCTAGAACTACCAAACCAGTCAAATGATTTTTTTCTTTACAATTTCTGATACCATGAAAATGTTTTCGTTAGAAATTTTTATACGAACTTCTTCATTGGAACACATATTACAATGAAAATCGTAGAAAGTTTAAATAAATCCAATCTTGTTATTGTTCTAAGACAATATTATTCGCGATCAGGGCTCGACAATTACTAATAATTCTCGAGAGAGGCTAGAAAAATGCAGCTAAATATTAATATAAAGACGGACAGAATTTTCGAAATACATATTGAAATACAGTGACGTACGAAAGTGTGTACGCATCGTTTAAACACACAATGACATTAATAAAATCGAATCAAATGATTTGAATTTTCTTTAGATTTCGGACTGACTAGTTTAATTGACAGTGAACAAAAGAATATTTGCGAAGATTATAATTCGTCGGAGTGACGAAACAAAATCAGAAATATTTGAGTAACATTTCGAATGCGTCCCTCGAATAAAGCTTCATTCAACTAATGTTTTGATTAAAATGTTATCTAAATGACGTTCCGAATAAAATGTTATCCAAGTAACGTTTCGAATAAATTCTTCGATTAAACTACAATGCGTTCAACTCCGCGCTCTGCCGAAATTTTTGAGCAAAGCGTTCTTACGGTTAAAGACGAAAGCGACCGCCGAATGATATTCGTCTGGTTTAAAAGACGGAGAGCGAGGTCAGGACGCGCCGATAGTCGGTATTATTCGAGGGATTGGAAAACGGTTGTGTGAAACCAAAGGACGCTGAAACCAGCGAAGGCCGCCGAAAGATGGTTTATGGTTATATTGGAGCAGTAAAGTAATTTCCTATTTCGAAGGGCCCGACCTCGCAGTCGGCCATTATCCATTGACTTCGCCGAGAGAAAACTTTTATTCCAGGCCGTGTTTTGACAGCCGGCGGGTTCTGGCTGTTACTTTTACGATCGCCGTGGACAAGGCTTCGCGCTACGTGTTTCATGAAATTTACTATGTTGTCACCGACTAAATCGAGCTTTCGGGTCATACGATCTGTCTCCGTAAATATTGACGGAGAACGTAAAACCGGAGACTGAGATGCTCTCGCCTCGAATTATCTCGGCAGACGTTCGTCGATCGATCTTCGCGGATGAAGAAAATGGAATGCAAGAGAATGCAGTGAAGTACGAAAATTGAGGGCAGTGGAACGTGAAGATCGTTTTTCGCGATGGAGATATCTGTGAAGATCGAACTTCGATCGATCTTCCATGAAATATATGGATGAAGTCGTATAAAATTATGAACTTGATTCAAACACGTCTCGATTTAAAAATTTAATCAGATAGACTTTGATCGATCTTCGTAGATCAAGAAAAGGGGCCTCGATATTTTTTCAGGGAAATTCTTCGATAAATTCATTGATAGATGTTCTTGAATAAGGGATAGAAACTTGCAGAAACGAAACAGAGGAAATAAGAAATAATGGTTCAAAATTATAGAAATGAGTTGTTCTTCTTTTTATCTCTTGAATAAAGAAAATAAAATGGATAAAATCGCACCAAAAATACTAGAAGACTATATTAAAACAATTCGGAGACAGCAGAGATTTTTAACAAAGTGATCTACTGAAATATTCTTCGGGAAATCTTCTTGAAGGAAAAGGAACTTGGAGAAATCATGCAAGAAAATTCACAAACGATTTTTGAGGTACTCTTTGATCAAAATTCTTTAGCAAAATATTTTGAATGCAAGAAAGTAAGGAGAAACCAGGTGAGAAAATTTGTAAGCAATGAATTGTGTGATACTCTTTGATAGAATTCTCTTGAATGACGAAAAAGTAGAAGAATTTAACCAATAAAATTCAGAAAAAAATTAATTATGAGATATTCTTTGATAGAATTTCTTGAATGAAGGGAAAGCTGAGAGAAATCATATGCAAAAATTCAGAGAAAAATGAACTAAGAAATATGCTTAGATACAATTTTTTGTATGCAAAAGAATGCAGAGAAACGAGTAGGAACCGTGCAAAAATTCGAAAGCCATAAATTACAAGATATTCTTCCGTAGAAATTCTTAAATGAAAAAGAACTGGAAGTAATCATAGAACATACTTAATAAGATTTTAATAAAATTTTCTAAACGCAGAGAAACCAGAAGAAACGATACAAGAATACCCAGCGATGCGAAATCTATCACGAGAAAATTTCTCGAATTAAGAAAAGCCTGAAGAAAAATCGAAAACAAAAAGTTCGCGAAAGTTTGACAGAAAACGATGAAAGGTGTACAGAAAAGGTGGCCGAGGGGATGTTCGCAGAACAAACGACACAGATATTCTATGAAAGATCTGAACATTTATTTGACGGTCGTACACATGTAGCCGCACGCGTTAATTCCACGTCACATTCTCCATATGTGTACATATATACATACGCGACCCATGCTTCTTAGGCTTAACAATCTTTCTTCTATATACAGGAATCGAATAAAAAAAAGCCGACGACGCCGGGCGACGCAGGATCGCCGACCAAAAGAGATCATCTACATGGACAAGACTATTTACAACATTATATTACTCTATCCCGAATTGTCGTGCGACGACGCGCGTAATTTGGTATCCGCTTCGAGCGTAGAAAACACATCAACTGCGCGCGTCGATTTATACATATATAATATTTACAGCACGTAAAATACCACCGGGATTGTGATATACTGCGACTCCTCCCTTCTATTTACTACGATATGTAATGACTAGCAGACATTCTCTCACGCTCTACAAGTTCATAAACCCACTTGTCCAAACGAATCAACCAACAACATTGCTCTCACTCGTCCTCAAACTCCTCCGAACGGCACAGCGAACCGGCTACCAAGCAGATCACTGATCCAGCGTCCACGGCGGCGACGTTCAGCTCTGTCTGCCGGTGAGCACGGTGATGGGTTTCAGAAGCAATTGCGGCGTAGAGTGCTGCATCCTGGGCTGCTGCACGGAGTTGCATATCGAAACCGGTGGCGAATGTGGGGACATTGGCTCGGGGCTGCTACCAGGCGAGGCCCTGGCGGACGTCATCTGACCGAGAACCGACGGCTGATGGTACCTATGCTGCTGGTTGTGAGCGAACACCGTTCCCGTGACCTGATGCTGCTGGTGCGCGGCCAGGGACCTCAGAGTCGAGTAGAAGTCGTAGGGGTTGCCGGAGATAGGGATGCCGGCGGCGATGCTGGCGGCGTAGCCGGGGGATGGATGCAGCAGCCTGTCCATGGCGAAGTGTCCGTGAGCGGGAGGCGCGGCGGCGGCTGGCAGAGGCTGCGGCTTGCATGGGAGGCTGTTGGCGGGGCTGCAGGGGAGGCTACTGGGTAGACTGCTGGGGAGGCTGCTGGGTAGACTGCTAGGAAGGCTGCTGGGGAGGCTGCTGGCGGGGCTGTTGGCGGTGCTGGTGACGGCGCCGGGCAACAAGCTCGCGGGATAACCCGCGGGCGTGGTGTAGGGGCCGGCGGGCGCCGGGTAGCTGGCGGCGCGGTGCAAGTACGGCAGCGTGTACAGGGTTGCTGGCCATGCCGACGGAGCGTAAGGCGTGGGATAGAGGCTTCCCATGACAACGCTCCTTTTGAACGCAGCCAGCCTCGACCTGGAAGCCGCCGTGGTTCTCCTGCGCAACTTGCCCGTGGTGCCTCCGATGAAGACATCCTCGGAGCTGGGGTCCAGCATCCAGTAGTTCCCCTTGCCGGGATCGTCGTAATGTCGCGGCACCTTCACGAAGCACTTGTTCAGCGAGAGATTATGTCGAATCGAGTTCTGCCAGCCCTGCTTGTTGTTCTCGTAGTAAGGGAAATGGCTCATAATAAACTCGTAAATTCCGTTTAGCGTTAGCCGCTTCTCCGGGCTCTGGCGGATCGCCATCATGATCAGCGCGTTATAGCTATACGGCGGCTTCTCGGTCTTCTTCTTCTCGTCGGTCTCCCGGTCCTTCGAGTCCTTCACCTCGGTATTCGCCGCGACCCCGGCGTTTGTCGAGCAATCCAACGGCGGCGTCTCAGTGCCGCCATCACCGGTCACGTCCAAATCACTGGAATCCGAGGTGTCCTCGACGTGGCTCACGTACGGGGACGTTGAACGACTGTCGGCCGGCGCCGGGGTGCCGGCGCAAGCTTCCGGCAAGATGCTGCGGATGCTGAAGCTGCTCTTCAGCGCGGTTCTCGGCGGCGGCGAGGCTGTGACCGTGTGCTGCTCGCAGGAGCCCTCCATATTCACCATCACTTCGATCACTTGGAAGTTTCTGAACAGTCCGCGAAACTTCGGTAATCGATCGGGAGCACTGATCGAACGTTTTCACAGGGGGTGTATGTACAGTTCTGGACACTAAACACTACGAATTCACCGAGATTCTCTCGAAACGTATGCGTTTTAAACCCTAGTTGGACCTTGCGATGTCCCACGAACGACGAGCGAAGTTGCTCTAACGAAGCTCGGACGCGGAGTTAACGTGATCCCCGCCACGGGATCTATATATGGTCGCCGAGGCCACGCCTACTCGGCTACCGGTAGCCTGGGCCGAGGAGGGAGCCGACCAATCGCCAAGCAACCGACTCGCTCTCCAGTGGCTGCGAGCCGGTCCCCCACCACAATGTTTTGCGGCCAATGTTTGACAGTAAACAGTGCAAACAACGCGTGGTTAAGCCGAGGGCAGGGACATCGAAGGTGGCCGATCGGGGACTCGCCGGTAGTGGGGCGCGCAGCCGCAACTATCCCCGGAGAAACTGCGGGCCCGCGTATACAAACAAATCCAAACGTGATTGCTGCGTTTCTACGCCCTCTTACGAATCCGTCTCTCTCTCTCTCTCTCTCTCTCTCTCTCTCTTTCTCTCTCTCTCTCTCGCTTTCTCTGTCTCTTTCTCCGGGTTCGCGTTGTCGTTCCTGAGGAGACGCTCTCTCCGCGGGGACCGATTTGCTCGCTCGCATGTGAACCCGGGGGCTACGAAAGGGGGTAAATGCCCTTTGTTGATGCTCCCGCTGACGGTAGCTGCTGCGCCGCGGCTCTAACCGCTGTTGTTTCGGTGACTTGATCGAACCGTAAAGATTCAGAGGGATCCCGAATTGTTCTAGATTTTACCTGTCTAGCTGCCTTCGGCTCGTTGCGCGATTCCAGTGGCGGCGCACGCTGGAACGGAGCACCTATTTCCTTGGGCATCGTCGGCCATAATTCATTGTCGAAAGTTTCTGTGATAGCTTTGTTAAATCTTTAACACTACAACTACCAAATCAATGCAATTTATTTTATGGATTTATATAAGTTACATCTTTCGGTGGACTCTGGATCTTTGTGCAAAATAAATGTCTCTTAACACAGTCGCAAGAGACAGGTGCCAAACGGAAATTTCTTTCTTCCTTTAATCATTTTAAAAAGCTGGAATTAATAAATTGATGTTCGTAAATTCTTTTTGTCTATTGCTTGAAATTGTACAGACTCATTATTGTCATAAATGCATAAAATCCGCAGTCTATTTAGTCAGTCTCTACCGTGTATTTCTTTTTATTTTTCGCACCTCTTCGAAAGATTTTCTTCGTTATTCTTCTTCTTAAATCGATGGCACAATTGTGAGCAATTATTCAAACAGCGATATTGCAAATATCAATACACGAAGTGCAAAATATTGCAAAATAATAAAATGCATTAAATTTTCTTATTCTCTAATTCATTTCAGTAAAATATCGCTCGCTATACAATTTCCTACAATTCTATTCCATTGTTATTATTTATTCCAGTAGTAATATCGCAAATATCAACTTATTGCAAAATACTATCTCATACATACGGTAGTCAATAAAATACAGAATTCTGCAAAATAATAAAATGCATCAAATATTGATACCCTCTAAATTATTTTACTAAAATATTTTGCTTCGCTATAAAATCTCTCACAGTTTCATTAATTATAAGATACATGTTTGAAAGATTTATACAACAAGTCAGCATTAAGCGACGTTTATTTCTTTGCTATTCATAGGTCGACTCGATATTATACGGTTATAATTTTATGAACACGATTTTGAATTTTGCATCGCATCGTACAATGCAACGTTGACACACACTTTTGTTCACGTATTCTCCCCTGCGAAGCCGCAATCATAACAGAACAAGTTTTGAAGATGCGATTCCTCCTCGTCGAACCTGATTTACAACCACCACCGTAACGAGACTACAATCGAAAAATAATAGACCGATTCTTATTCTAAATTCTAAGCTGAGCCCTTGAACGCGCATGTCGTACACATATCTAAGTGCATACCTAGTTATTTATAAACGCAGTTATGGTATTTGTGTAAACTCAGTTTCATGTAGCGTGCACCGTAAATGCCAGAAATGAATGAATAACCGCTTAAAATCCAGTATGCTCTTGTGTCACAACTGAGATTATTTATATTGTCACTGGATCGTGAATTTCACGCTTTTGTCGTAGATAATAATCTAAACGATGTCGATACCCTATTTTTAACGTATTAGTATCACCACTGTTTTGTAACTTTTTAGTAAAGAATTATTTAGTAACGTAATATAGGTAATTATACATCAAAGAAATTAATTTTTATTTAAACACTTCTTGCGATCAGTCTTCAATAAAGACTTTTTTATTCCGCGATTTTTATTTCATTTAATTATCGAAACTGTAAGGATAGTTTTTTCATTAACTTTTACCGTTCGAAATCCACGCAAAAAACTTTTACATTGCTGGATTAATTATTCAATGACTGAACAAAGGGTAGATTTTCCCTTATCCTTTTCGCTTACAATTCTCGCAGAAAACTTTTTCGTCGCGATTCTAATTATCGAAATATGAGTATAATATAAATATAATATAAATATACAAATGTATATATAACAATAAACTCAAATTTTAATTATCTGACTATCCAGCTGTTTAATGGAGGCTTCGTTAAGGATTAAAATATTTGAGTAGGATAGATTTGCATTTAAATGTGGTTTTCCGAAACAATAGGGTCGTGAACGTAGGTTGTAAAAATGACCAACGGGACGTAGGAAAATGGCGCTTGCGTTTACTTGTAAAATTAAAATGGTCGGGGTTCTAAGTAGTTTTCATGACATTCCCGAAATTAACTTGTAAATTACAGATTTCGTAGGGTCGAGTGGTAATGGTATCCTCGAAACGTTACGACGGCGAAGGGTCGGACTGAGGATGGTGACGGTCGTCGTTTGGTTTATAGCGGCCGGCTTAGTCCGATAAATTTTGCCTACGGCCATTGTTTCCCGCTATTGAGGACAAATAGGATTAAGCGGTTACCGAGCTTTCCGCCACCTGCAAGCACTGCCGGTCCCTCTTCCATCCGTTGTTCCGTTAATATCTGGTATGAACTCTGCTCCCACAAATTAACCGCAATGTGAATACAGAAGAGAACGCCGTTGCAATTCTCAACATCTCGAACCCTAATATTTATTATTAGGGACTGCTTGCAGTAAATGATGGTCATTGTATTTTCGATCCTGGGTCTCTCTATTTCACGTGAAAAGTCAGTAAGTATAGGTATATAATCCCTACACTGCAAATTTTGTGGGTTATATTTACTGCAGAGTATTGAAGACACAAAAAGAATTTACTCTGCATTAAATTTAGCCCATAAAATTTGCAGTGAAGAGATTATATATCTATACTTAGTGACTTTTCATGTGGAATAGAGAGACCCAGGATCGAAAATACGATGGCTATCACTTACTGCAAGCAGTTCCTAATAATAAATATTAGGGTTTGAGATGCTTAGAATTGCAACGGCGTTCTCTTCTGTATTCACATTGCGGTATTTTAAATTCTTTTTGTGTGTCTTCCATAAAGATACTCCAGCGTTACTTTCACTGTATTAACTTCGTTAAAAGAAGAAATAACTTTCTACCTAATTTCTGTTTTATAGAATAGATGAGAACAATTCTTATATAAATAAGTATAAATATACAGGGTTTCCCAAAGTTATGGTGTTTCCGGGAAATGATGGGTTCCTGAGATCATTTGAAGCAACTTTTTCCTTAGCGAAAATATTCTACGAGGCTTCGTTCACGATTTATTAACGAAAAACAGTGACCAATGAGAGGCGAGCTCGATTGGCGAGAGGCGGCCGAGTACCTAGCGCTAGTCGAGCTCGCCTCTCATTGGTCAAGCGTCGTTCGTTAATAACTCGTAAACAAAGCCTCGTAGAACATTTTCGCTAAGGAAAAAATTGCTACAAATGACACCAGGAACCCCTTATTTCACAGAAATACCGTAATTTTTGGACACCCTGTAAATAAATATATTTAAATAATACCGGACTTTGTGTCGAAACTTGGCGACAGAAGTTCCTTCGCTCGTTTTCGTACGAAAAGTAAATAAGTGTAAATAAGTATAAGTAATCACGGACATTTTTATTATTTAACATCATGAATGCGGCGTCGGCCACACATGGATGACATTAACTGTTTAGTGGTTTTCGAAATTCATGTTTGTTATAATATATTGATCAAACTGAATTTTACTGGAATATAGAGAATACAGAAAAGTTGAGATACTATCCACCAGGATAAATATTAACTCTCTAGTTTCAGGTTCATTAATTGAATTACTTTTATTTTGCGGGTATTTTGAAGATTAGTTTTTGATTTTGACAATTAATGTTTTATATAGTCTTTGATTTTGCAATGTGAATTATGTTACAACAATATAAATTCATCCTATTGCATGATACTGTAGTTACTACTACACTGAGAATCTTTTGTATTAGGTGCATTGGAATAACAATTTAAATTTGAATTTAAACAAAAGTTTGAATTAGACTTTGAATTTGAACTTGAGTTTGAGATTCAATTTCAGCTTGAGCTTGGAATTTAATTTGAGCTTGAGATTGAATCTAAATTTGAGTTCCCGAGTTTCGAAATTCGAAGTTGATTTTGAATTTGAATTCGAATTTGAGCTTGAATTTGAATTTGATCTTGAGTTTGAAATTGAGTATGAATTAGAATTTGGTCTTCCGTTCGAGATTGAATGTAAATTCGAATACGAACCTCGCCTTGAATTTGCCTAAATACAAATTCAACCTCTCGTTGAACCAAATACAATCTCAAACACGAATTTGAGAAAGCTTCGAAGAATCATATCGACGACGAAAGGAAACGGCAACCGCGCATTTAATTGACGCATTGCTCGGCGAATAATTAGTGATAAATTAGCGTGTCGCGGAGCGCATGAATGGCGGCGATCCCCAGCACGGCGATCGTTATTGTTTTGTCGTTAGACCGCGACGAGCACCTTAAATTAACATCGCGTTTAAAGCATCAATGTGGTCGCAGACAATCGCTTACGTGGCTCAATTGAATCGTCTGGATGAGATAATAGCCACCTGTGAGTCAAATGCCCAGAGATGCGTTGAACTATAATGGTCGGCGTGTTTGATGTGTACGTGTGTGCGATTTCACGGACGTGGCGGAGCAACACGCACGCTTTCGAGCGGGGTGCTCGTTAGTCCTCGAGAAAAGGTAGCGGCGCGTCCTCTCTTTTCGGGAAAATAGTGTCTCTTAGATCTCATCCGAAAGATGGGAGAGAATCCGGGACCTGAGGAAAACCAGAACACACAAGATGCTTCTCTTTTTCGGAAAATCCGACTCCGCGAGGATTCCATTCCCTCGGGCTAGAACACGATAAATCGTTGAAAAACTGTATCCTGTTGTTCAATGGACTACCTGTTACCGAGGAATTTAAATGATCTTTCTGACAATATGGCGGCAAACAAACAATAGTGACTCCGACACTAAACATCACTCAACGTATTTTAATTGCATAGTAATCGAACTGTGTTGTAATTGCATTTCATAATTCAAATCATTCAATTAACGTAATTACTAATTACTCAGTCTATATTGTAATACGCCACTTTTATTCCCAAAATTCCAACACTGTAACATAATAAAAGCAACACAACAAATTGCGCACGATCTTTGGAACAAAAGATTTTTTAAAAGAATCTCTAAATTTAATTACATCAATTAGAGTGTATCCCAATTGAAGACACAGAAATTTCATAAAGACAATTTCTCCGATGCAAGAAAAATTCAGAATAAAACGCGATCTCAGGAACAGAGGATGTCTTAATTGATTGTTTAAATGAATCTTACTTTAATTGTGTTGTATTTCCATTGAATATCAATTAAATTCTGTCACTTTCTCCGTCGCGCGAAAAATTGAGAACAAGACGCGACCGTGATTTCTTAATTAATTTTTTTAGTGAATCTCACTTTAATTATATTGTATTTAAATTGCATAGTATCTCAATTGCATAATAATTGAATTATGCTGTAATTGCATTAAACAGGAACGAAAACGTCCCACGTTTCACAGAATAAAACCCCACTGTCTCCGTCGCGGGAAAAGTCGAAAAGAAAACGCGGCCGTAGGAACAAAGGATTTGTTTAAACGTTATCTACGGGCAGAATCCGACACTGAGAGGACAGGGCTAGCCGTAACAGGAACTGCCGCATCGAATCGGGGTTT
Source organism: Megalopta genalis (assembly GCF_051020955.1). Classification (NCBI taxonomy): domain Eukaryota; kingdom Metazoa; phylum Arthropoda; class Insecta; order Hymenoptera; family Halictidae; genus Megalopta; species Megalopta genalis. Next base: position 19,663,107 of record NC_135014.1, read on the forward strand.
TTCGAGCACTCATTGCATCATTATGGGAAGAGTGCGCCGTGGGTGTGGAGCGTTCTTGTCGCGGGGCACCGGGACCTCGCTTCCAGCCGTGTTCTGGGCCCTGTGGCCCGGGGTCCGGAGCCCCGGCTCCCTTTTTCACGGCTTAGGAAATCGGTTTTCCGGAGCGTTTCTATTATTTCATCCTGTTGTCGCGCAGCCGCCTTTGCCGGGGGACCTCCGGCTCGGCGGTACGCAGGTACCAGGAGTGGACCAACAAACGAGTCTATTTGCTCAACAAAGCGGGGCCCGGCTGCTCGATGCTCTCGCGAGTTACCGGCCTAGCACCCCGACGAATCGACGTCGACGATCCTCCAACACGTGTCGGTCTGTTTCTCTCCGTGTGTCGCGGGAAACCCGCGCGCTCTGATCGATGAAAGTCTCTCTATTGTCGCGCGACGCCTCCCCCTTTACGCAGGGATGCACATCCGAACGCTAACCGCAGTCGTGGCTGCAGTGACAATCCACCGATGGTCGGACGATTGAACAATTTCTTGGAACCCGACGAACGATGTATTGCCTCGATTTTTGAACATTTTAACGGTCCTCGTCACGATTTTATTTGAAATTGAATAGCAAAGAATTATTCGAAATAATCCGATTATTTCGAATATTTTATCGTTTTTATTTCACGGATAATATGAAAAATGAACTTTATTTTGTTTTCTGTTCGAACGAATTGTTTTCGGTTAATTTCTAATTTCAATTATTCGCTCGAATAAAGTAACGAATGATTTCGCTTTGAATTCTTGAATTAACTGGAACCGAAATTAATATATAAGAATTAATAAGTCTACTTGAATTAATTATTTGAAACTATCTGAAAGT